>NC_139522.1:42589086-42860288 GCF_947247035.1 Vipera ursinii
TTTAAATGCAAACCCTGGCCGCCTTTTAGGTGATCCTTTCCCCCCCCCCAGCTTTTGAGGTATTGATTTTTAAAACTCCACAAAAATTAAAAGCATCATTAGGCTAGAATGATTAGAAATAAAAAGCTTTTTTTTAATTACCACCCCCCCAAAAGCAGGGTTTTGTTTCCCAAAAACACAGGTCTCTGTTTCTTTTGGATTTGCACGTCCATGAAATTAGTCTAGGGTTAATGTAATCAAGTACACAGAAGCTTGACTGCCACATGTTTGTTGATGGGATTAGGTTCGGCAAGCACCATCTGGAAATAGGGCTATGACCTTACACCACACCTTATCTGTTAGGGTTACCCATGCTTATTTTGATGGGGTTAGGCCAACACGTCATATCCAGCTAGGGTTAGGGCCTTGTGAGTCCTATACCACGAGGGGTGGGGGTGTGGATTATGCACATCACATCCGGAGAGGAGGGCTGCGTACATCACTTCCGTTTATGGGCATGGCCTGGTGACATCATCAGCACGTGGCTTTGTTTACTTTGATGACGTCACTGATCAAAACTACTGATAATTTCCACTAAAAGTTTGTATGTACCTATATTACTGATCCAATCTGGGTCGGTCACCAGGACCAGAGGTTTAGTCTTCCGAGTTTTCAGACTTCAGGGAACTTCTCTCTAGCAGAGTGAACCTTGGGGTGTAATCCATCTGGTCCTGGTGATTTGAACTCATCTAAAGTAGTTAAGTGTTCTCTTACCATTTTCTTGCTTATTTTGACTTGCATTCCTAATTTACATTTTACAGTGTTTTTCTTTATAGGTTGGTGTTCTGTTCCCCCCTCCAGAGTACAAACAAACAGACAAGCAGGCACGACTAGCAAGAGTTAATTCTACAGGCAGTAGTTAATTGTCTTCAGATAAGGCCGTGGCAGCAAAATAGGCTCGTTACCTCAAGCGTCTGTTGGAATGAGATAACGTCCAAACAAACAGTTCAGAAGCAGATGTACAGAAGCGTTGCCAAGAATTCAGACCAGGGTTTCAAACAAGAAGCAGAGTTCTGAAGATGTGACCAGAAGTTGTTTAAACTATTGTTCGTCACAAAGTTCTGAGAGCAGCCACACCCCCTTTTGTACCTAGTGGGGTGTGGCTCAATGACTCAGCTAATCCCTGGCCCTCCTACTCTTCCTACACTGCTGTAAACGCTTGGCCCTGCGTCTTTCTCGGGGGTCTAGCCATGAGTCATCTTCACTAGACTGTATCTGCTGCAGCTGCTCGAGCTCTGTCCCAGCCTGGCTCCCAGCCTGGCTACTCCCAGGCTGCTCCTGTCAGCCTTCAGATGGAGACGGAGGCCTTGCCAGAGAGGAGGGTCCCGGAGAGGGAGGCCTTGCCAGTTCCTCCCCATCATCCTCAGAGACAGACTAACTATGAGACTAAAAGACAAAGAAGAAACAGAATATTATGAAAGCTGGAATTTACTTTATAAAAGGTTGGAAAAAAGAACCAAAGAGTGAAATTTGTATATGTATTAATGAATCATGAACTCAGTTCGCACGTTGTTTGTAAAATTAACATATGTGTGTAAAGAATAAAAAATTATATATATAATTCTTTGTTAGCAATCTAAAAAAAAATTTACACAAATATGAGCTGTCACTTTTGTGACTACTGCCTGTTGATGGCCTTTGGTTAGGCTGAAACAGGAAATAAAGATTTGTCCCATGTTTGGGGCCTAGCAAGGTAATCTAAATAGTTAACAAGCATAATACAAATATTTGAAATAAAGAAAAGCAGCGATGCTGTGTGATTTGGTCTAAGCATAAGAAACCCAGTACATATGGTTTGTGATGCTACTTGGGAGGTAAAATATTGCTAGTACTGTGTTTATACAGTGAGATATTGTATGTAAGCCTTCTTCAAGTCCTCTTGTAGTCATTCTTTTTCTCTCTCTCTCCTTTAGGAAATAATAAAGTTATTGCCCTTCCATAGGATATTCCTGGACAGGATGAAAAAAAATGAAGGTATAGATCAAGATCTCCATGCCTATATACTACACCGAATACACAGCAGCTCAGAGATACAAAATAACATCTCTCTTAATGGCAAAATGGACAATACAACCTTTGGCAAACTCAGTTCTTATCTCAAAACCCTGAGTCAAGGGTCCTACCTATACCTTAAGCTCACATTTGATCTCATTGAAAAGGGCTATTTTGGTGTTGAAAAGCTCCAGTTATAAGGTAGTGCCTGTGTCCCTTTCAGAAGTATATCTACTGCAATGCAATATGAAGTTCCCAACACAGTCTTCGTCTGACCGGGTAATGCTTCTTTTGAATGTTGCAGTGGCATCTCTACATCCTTTGACAGATGAGCATATTTTTCAGGCTATCAATGCTGGGAACATTGAAGGTAGCTTAGAATGGGAAGACTTTCAGCAAATGATGGAAAATCTTTCTATGTTTCTTATCAAATGCAGAGATATGACCCAAATGTTTGTACATCCTTCATTCTGAGAGTGGTTGATTTGGAGGGAAGAAGGAGAAAAGATCAAGTTCCTCTGTGATCCTAGGTAAATAATCAATCCAGTTCTGCAATGCAAGAAAGCACTTTAGAAAAATGAATGCAATTCTGAGTTGCAATTTATAAAAGTACACTCATTGAAAACTAACATTATTTTCTATAGATCTGTCAAATGAAATCAATTTTGTAAAGGGAAATTCATTTTTTATTTATCATGACACAATATTAGATTCCAAACAGTTTTGAGTCTTTTAATTTTTTTAAGTAATGAAACCTTTTTTTTTCTTTTTTGAGGAGCATTTCTCTATTTGTATTCTAGGTTAAACATTTATAATCCATAGTTAGGCCAGTAATTTAGAAAACTCCATTCCTGTAGCACTTAATTCAGAGTAATCTTTTTCAAAGTCATTTTGCATCTGTTGTGGATTTAAAGTAATCTTCTCTACAGCCTCAATTTAGACTTCTTCCAAATCTTTAAAATTTCCCAAAAATTCTCTAGCCCTTTAAATAGAATTCAGGTGGAATGTCTTCTGTTGAAAAGTAAAAATTACACCTTGTAATATATCCTAACAAAATGAAATCTTCTTCTGGTTAATATTTCAGTCAAAAAATTTATGCAATACACTTTGTCAATCTCATTGTTAGTATGTTCCTCTCCACCTCCCCCCAACAAAAAACCTTTCAGTGCCTGAACAAATTTTCTTCTGTCTTCCTCTGAATTTTCTGAAATGGTTCTAAATCTCAAACAGAATCTGCTGTGTAGTGGATTCTTGGGAAGCAAGAGGCGAGATGAGAGGGTTCAAACAGGAACATTGTTTTATTGTAGTAACAGGAACAGAACTGAGAACAGAGGCTTCTACGCAGCTACTTATATGGTTGGCCACTAGGCGGCGGCCAATAGGTTTAAAGAAACCTATTCCCGCCCCACAGGCAACCAATGATCGTCCTGGAGACTGCATGTCTGGGCAGCCAGTGACAGTTACACAGACATCCTAATTAAGCAATCTAAGCAGCATTCAAAGACACGTGAAAACAGTTCAAGCAAAAGGCCCAATACATTACACCCCTCCCTCCTAGAATGTACAAACATTATTAAATTATTTGAGAATAAAGACTTGTAAATATGGTGGTGGTCTGCGTAACCTTGCAGATCACCTGGGGGATCCAGGCAACTCCCGGTCTACCAGCTTGCCCGCCAGGCTGGGTAGACCAGGACTCATGAGCTCACGAGAGTCGGATTGACTCGAGTCCCTTTGGCTGGCCATTCCAGGTTGGCCCAGACCAAAGTCCAATGGAGAAGCAGAGTTAGCACAGTGGCTGTCTTGATCGGGTTGACTGTCCCCATCAGAGGACCCATGTTGCACTCCCGGGCTTAACCCATCTACAACCATCTCCCTGTTGTACTGACTGGTGGAGTCCTCAGAGCATGTGAACTGCCCTGCTTGGCTGCCGGTTTCTGGCTCTAGGAGCGGACCCGTTGTGAGGTCCTCGCTTTGTGGCCATTCTGCGAACCGCTTCTGCAGCTGATCAATATGGTGGCGAACGACTCACCCCCCCATCCAGAGCCACCTCATATGAGAGAGGGCCCTAGATTTTGACAATTTTACCCAGCACCCACAAGTTCCCATGCCCATAGTTCCGGGCCCACACCCCATCACCCACTTGCAACCCCCTTGGAGGGTTTGGGCGAGAGGTGTCTGCTGCCACCCGGTCTGGATGCAATCTGTCCAGCTTTGTGATGAACCTTCTTCCCCAGCAAAGCTCTGCTGGGCTATTGCCTGTTGCTGTGCAAGGCGTAGTGTGCTGGCAAAACAAGAGATCAGCCAGCCTATGGTGCCAATCTCCAGTCACTATGTGCTTGAGTGACTCCTTTGTAGTGCACACCATACGTTCAGCCTGCCCATTAGTCAAGGGGTGAAAGGGGGCCGATGTTGCATGCCTTATGAGGTTAGTCCTCAAGAAGCCTTGAAACTCTGCCGCTGTGAACTGGGCCCCATTGTTCGGTACTACGACGTCCAGTAGACCATGTGTGGCAAACAGCTTTCTAAGCACTTGGATGGTCCTAGCAGTAGTCATGGTTGAAATTGGAATTACTTCCAGCCATTTAGAGTGGCTGTCGACCACTACCAAGAATAGCTCTCACTGAAATGGCCCGGCGAAGTCGATGTGAATCCTTGACCATGGTGTATGAGTTTCCTCCCATCTGTGGACAGGAGCATGTGGCATATCTGGTCTGGACTGTTGACATGTGTAACACCTATGTACTTGGGCCTCGATAACCTTATCTAATCCTGGCCACCATAGGTAGCTTTGTGCCAATGCCTTCATCCGGACTATGCCCAGATATCCCTCATGCAGAGATTGAAGTACATGGTTTCTTAATGAACTGGGGACAATAACCCTGCTCCCCCATAAAATGCAGCCTTTGTGAGCCGAAAGCTCATGTCTACGTGTGAAGTAGCTCTGGAACTTGGGTCCAGGGCTGTTTTCAAGCCACCCAGTGTGAATCCATGACAAGACTCTACTTAAAACCTTGTGTGCAGCAAAGTTTCTGCAGCCACATCCCCAGCATGGAGGGGAAATTCAGGCAAATCCTGAACTGAAAAAATGCGAGCTGCTGGGGCCAGATCTGGCTCTACCTGTGGCAGTGGCAACCTGCTAAAGCTGTCTGCGTGGCCCATGTCTTTGCCGGGTTTGTGAACCAGCCTGTAGCTGTAGGCTGACATGAAAATGGGCCATCTTAACATCCTAGGGGACAGAATTTGAGGCGTCTGCCTATCAGTAGTAAATAACCCCAACAGTGGCTTGTGGTCAGTGAAGACCATGAATTTGCTGCCATACAAGTAATCATGGAATTTCTTCACCCTGGCCACAATGGCCAAGGCCTCCTTGTCAATCTGAGCGTAATTGCGCTCAGCTGAGGACAATGTCCTTGAATAATAGGCAATGGGGACTTGAGTCCCATCACTTGACAAATGGCTTAGGCCCCCACCCCATAAGGGGATGCGTCACACGCAATGCATACAGGCAATGTTTCATTAAAGTGTGTAAGCACTGAACTGGAGGACAGTAGTGACTTTACTGCCTTAAAGCTGTTTTCGTGAACCTTGGTCCACTTCCATGGGGTGTTTTTGTCTAAGAGCCGGTGTGGCCTTGTTAGGAAGGAATGCATGGTAAAAATTAAGGCGACCCAGGAATGCCTGAAGCTCTCCCTTTGACCTGGGGCATGGAGCCAGCTGAATGGCCTTCAGCTTGGACTTGGAAGGGTGGATGCCTTCAGCATCAATACGGAATCCCAGGAACTCAGTAGAAGGAACCCCAATGTTACATTTATTTCTTTTGAGTTTAAGGCCCGCTTCGTGGAACTGTTGAAGGACGGCTTTGAGCCTCCTTGCAAGCACCTTAGTGGACTCCCCGGTGATGAGCACATCGTCAAAATAGGGGCAAACCCCTGGAATGCCTTTGAGCATACGCTCCATGACTCTTTGAAAAATTCCAGGGGCTACGCTAACCCCGAATTGGAGACGTTTGACTTTAAAAGCCCCCCTGTGTGTAACAATGGTTTGTGCAGCCGCTGTGGCCTCTTCCACAGGTAACTGCTGATAGGCCTGTGCCAAATCTAATTTTGCAAATACAGTACCCCCTTGCAGCGATGCCAAGATGTAGCTAACGACTGGCACTGGGTACGCATGCTGCTTAAGTGCCCTATTTATGGTGCGCTTGTAATCAGCACAAATTCTGACCTCCCCATTGGCCTTAAGTGGCATGACAATTGGGGTTTCCCATTGAACCCCATCTACGGGTTGTAGTACCCCCTGGTTAACTAGCTTGTCCAGCTCTGCATCAATTTTATGTTTAAGCGCAAATGGCACTCTGCAGGGTTTGATCCTAATAGGCATTATGGCAGGATCAAGTTTAAAGGCTATCGGAGGGCCCTTGTACTCTTCCAGGCTTGTGTCAAAAAGGTCCGCGAACTCCTCACATGCTGACACCAAGTTCGCTGCTTGTGTCTGGTGGATTCTGGTGACTTGGATGCCCAGAGCATCAAACCAATGAAGCCCTATTAAGCTCGTTGTTTGGCCCTCCACCACAATCACATCCAGGGCCCCCAAAAACCCCTTGAACCTGACGGCCAAGGTGGCCTCGCCTTTGACGGCAACTCGGGAGTTTTGGAAGTCAGTCAGGATGATGTTGGATGGCCTAAGGTTGTCCCACCTCTTGCTGCGGTTGCAGATGAAACGGAAGGTTTCGAGGGAAATGATGGACACAGCTGAACCAGTGTCCAGTTCCATCCTGCAAGGAATGCCTTGCAGCTTGACTTGAAGTCACAGTTTGGGCTTAAGGGGGCAGCTAGCTCCTGTGCAGCAAACACTCCAACGGCTGGAGCAAAACCCTACACTAAGCTGCCCCGGGGCCTCAGTACCTCTCCCGATCAGAACGTCTGATTGGCGGTCCTTCTGGTGACCTCTACAGACTGATGCGATGTGGCTGGTCTTCCCGCAGGCCTGACATGTGGCTGTCCAGAACCTGCAGTCCGCTCGTTGGTGGCAGCCACCACAGCCCGGACACAGAGGAAAAGGAACGGCCCTGTAAGGATTCTTCGGTTCCTTGTCGTGGTGCCATTGGATCTTGTCAACTTCATGATCGAAGTCGACTTTTTCTGGAAGTTCGGCATCCTTGTGGTGGACGGCTTCCTCATGCTGCGTGCTTTTGGCATGCTGCATGGCTTTCACGGCTCCGGTGGCAGCTTCGTCCGCCATGATTTCTTTTAAGGCTTCCTGGAGCGAGAGAGTCTCTTTTGCAAAGAGTTTCTGTTGTAGCTCTCTGCTCCGAAGTCCACAGACAAGTCGGTCTCGAAACCTTTCTTCTAAGTCTGAATATTGGCACAGGCGTGAAGCTTGTCTCAACGCCGCAATGAATTCCATTGCCGTCTCTCCGGGTTGTTGAACTCGTTGTTCAAAGGCGTGCCTCCATGCTATCACCAACAATTTGGGCTGGAAATGGTCGCCGAGCCATTTCTTCAGGTCCGTGTAAGTAACGGACTCCAGCTGCACCGGTGCGACCAAGTTCTCTGTGATATCGAAGGTTGCAGGCCCACAGACACAGAGGAGTGTTGCGGCCTTCAGGCCATCTTCCGTGATTTGGTTGGCACGGAGGTAGTTTTCAACCCACAAGATGTAGGATGCCCATCTCTCTGGGTGAGTAACATCAAACTCCTCAAGCTTTCCGACTTTCGCCATCTTCAGAAAGTCTTCACAGTTTGGGCCTCTTGTTGCCTCGTCCTGCTCCTTCTGTCAGCCCTGGGACTGGTCCGCAGGGCGGGGTGGTCGCTAGCGTGGCTTGCTAGGCCATCCGAGGGGGAGGAAATGCGTTCCCTGCCAGGCGCTTTTCTGGCCTCACCCCCTAGTGACTTTCAGCTCTTCTGAAGAAGCAGGATCCCATCCTCGCCACCAGTGTTGTGTAGTGGATTCTTGGGAAGCAAGAGGTGAGATGAGAGGGTTCAAACAGGAACAGAGGCTTCTACGCAGCTACTTATATGGTTGGCCACTAGGCGGCAGCCAATAGGTTTAAAGGAACTTATTCCCACCCCACAGCCAACGAATGATCATCCTGGAGACTGCATGTCTGGGCAGCCAGTGATCGTTACACAGACATCCTAATTAAGCAATCTAAGCAGCATTCAAAGACACGTGAAAACAGTTCAAGCAAAAGTCCCAATACATTGCAGAATCCATTCTCTCTAAGATTCAGCAAAGCTAAATTATCCATTCCTCTTTCTAATTCCATATCCCAAACTTCTCATTAACTCTCTAGGTCTAGGATTTTCATTCTGTCATTAACTTATTTTGCAATTACCTTTTGAGGTTTTCCCTCCTTATGGAGGGTGTCAATGATGGTTTTCTGCACAACTGTCAGGTCAGCAGTCTTCCCCATGATTGTGATTCCTACTGAACCAGACTGAGAGACCATTTAAAGGCTCAGGAACCCTTTGCAGGTGTTATGGCTTAATTAGCTGATTAGAGTGGGACACTTTGAGCCTAGAATATTGCACCTTTTCACAATATTCTAATTTTGTAAGATTGTGGATTTGGGGTTTTCATGAGCTGTACGCCATAATCATCACAATTATGACAAATCACGGCTTGAACTATCTTGCTTTGCATGTAATGAGTCTATCTCATATATTAGTTTCCCCTTTTAAGTTGCATTACTGAAATAAATGAACTTTTGCACGATATTCTAATTTTTCGAGTTTCACCTGTAGAAGGGAAAAACACACACACAGTTCACTCCATCCAGTATCTTTCAAGCTGTAATTACACGCATACAGCCAAGCCAAATACAGTCTACTTAAATTAATACGCAAGTCTTTTATTTTGTAAATCCAGACAAATATCAAGTGTGTTGAAGCAAAACAAAGAGCATTCCCATAGAAGCAATTAATGCAGTTGAGATTTTTACAATGCAGATTCATAACAAATTAAACCTTTAAAAGTAGATCTTCCCTTTCTTTCATTATTAACATTCTTAGATCATACTTATTAAACAGTTTTTTGTGAAGTATTCAATATACTTTAAATCTCTAAATTTTCTTTTAATTTTATAATCCCAGGAAAAAGCAAATAACACCAAGAGAGTTACTTATCTGCTGTGAAAAAAAAATCTCTATTAAGCTGAGACAAGGACAAGGGGGGACATGATAGCAGCGTTCCAATATCTCAGGGGCTGCCACAAAGAAGAGGGAGTCAAGCTATTCTCCAAAGCGCCTGAAGGCAGGACAAGAAGCAATGGATGGAAACTAATCAAGGAGAGAGGCAACCTAGAACTAAGGAGAAACTTCCCGACAGTTAGAACAATTAACCAGTGGAACAACCTGCCTCCAGAAGCGGTGAATGCTCCAACACTGGAAGTTTTTAAGAAGAGACTGGACAGCCATTTGTCTGAAATGGTATAGGGTTTCCTGCCTGAGCAGGGGGTTGGGCTAGATGACCTCTAAGGTCCCTTCCAACTTCATTATTATTGTTATTGTTATTGTTATTGTTATTATTCATCATCTCACAGTCAGCCAGATGTTCAGACTGGATTTGGCATTTTTGTCTACCTATCGAGTCTTTACCAAGCAGCTGGGATAGGCAGATGTGGATGTTTGATGGTATTACCGATATCATCGCAGGATGGAAGCAGTTCCTAGTAAGGCTGCCTTTTGCAATTGACTAATGGCGAATTTGTCAATGCCAATGGTATTCAAGTGCTGCTCCAGTTGTTTTGGGATTGCACCCAAGGTGCCTATTACTATTGGTAGTACCCTTGCTTGCCTTTGCCACAGTCTTTCTATTTCTATTTGTAGGTCTTTGTATTTTGTTATCTTCTCCAGTTCTTTATCATCTATTCTGCTGTCTCCAGGCACTGCCACGTCCACTATCCAGACTTTTTTGTCTTTCTTATCGACAATTGTTAAGCCCGGGATGTTATGTTGCAGGTGCTTGTCTGTTTGAATTCTGAAGTCCCAGAGCAGTTTAACTTTATCATTTTCTATGACTTTCTCTATTTTATTATTCCACCAGTTCTTGCTTACAGGCAAATGATATTTCTTGCAGATCTTCCAATGCACCATTGTTGCTATTTTGTCATGCTGCTGCTTGTAGTCAGTCTGTGCGATCTTCTTGCAGCAGCTTACCAGGTGGTCCACTGTTTCTTCAGATTATTATTATTATTATTATTATTATTATTATTATTATTATTATTATTATTATTATCTTTTATTCATTAAACATGAACCTCAGTCAACTGAGCATTCAAATTGACTGGCGCTGATGGTTGACACGGGTTGCTGCCAGCATCCTAGGTATCAACCAGGTACCTCCTTAAAATGTAAGATGTTCCGAGTAGTGCAGTTTTTTGTAGCATTGCTGGAGTTATTGCAGGAAGCTGTATTTTCTTGATGTATTTTGGAAAGGTTTTGGACATAGTTCCCAGTGCCCCGATGACAATGGGTATCACTGTTACACGTTTCATTCATAATCGTGCAGTTTCGATGGCCAGGTCGTGATATTTTGTAATTTTTTCCAGTTCTTTTTCTTTGACTCTGGCATCTCCTGGTACAGTGATATCAATAAGTTGTATGGTTCAGTTCTCTACAACTGCAATATCTGGCATGTTGTTTTCCAAATGGCGATCTGTCTGTATTCGAAAGTCCCACAAGATCTTCACCCTCTCATTCTCAACAACTTTTTCCACCCTATGTTCCCACGACTTTTCGGACACAAGCAAGTCGTATTTTTTACACAATGCCCAGTGGATTAATTTAGCAACTCGGTCATGTCTAGCTTTGTAATCAGTTTGCACAATTTTGCTTCACTCACATATTAGGTGTGAAACAGTTTCAACTTTGTCGTTGCAAAGTTGGCAATTTGGATTGTCAGTGGATTTTTGTATCTTCGCTTTCATGGCATTAGTTTGTAGTGCTTGTTCTTGAGCAGCCAGTATTAAACCTTCTGTTTCTTTCTTGATGGTTCCCATCTTAAGCCATGCCCATGTCAAGTTGTTATCACATTTTCCTTCAATGTTTTTCAAATGCTGTCCATGCAAAACTTTGGTTTTCCATCTATTTAATCTGTCATCCAGCCGTTTTTCCTTGTATTCTGCCTTTGTTTCTGTTATTTTTATAATGATCTGTTTTCACAGCCTGTAGCAATTTTTCTGTAATTTGATTCACATAGTCATTCAAACTTCGTTTTTCTTCTTCTACAGTTTGGTGGATTTGCAATAGCCCTCTGCCCCCTATTTTTCTTGGCAGGTACAACCTGTCGATGTCACTTTGTGGATGTAGAGCATGGTGCATATTCAAAAGTTTACGCGTTTTCCGGTCTAGGATTTCCAGTTCAGCTGAAGTCCAGTTGATAATTCCAGCTGGGTAGCGTATCACTGGGACTGCCCATGTGTTAATGGCTTTAATTATGTTTCCAGCATTCAGCTTTGATTTTAATATTTTGAGGACTCTCCTGATGTATTCCTTTTGCATTGACTCTTTGACTTTTCCATTCAAGATGTTATCTGCTTCCAATATGCCTAGGTATTTGTAACCGTCATCCATTGCTAGTGCTTTTGCGAGGATGAGCAGCCACCTGAGCTCCGGCTGGTGTACTTGAATGCCAGGTCCGTTGTCAATAAGGCTCCTCTCATATGGGATCTGGTTGGGGGTGAGCATGCGGACCTGGCTTGCATTACGGAGACCTGGTTGGGCCCAGAGGGTGGTATCCCTCTGGTTGATCTTTGCCCACCAGGTTTCTGGGTGCTTCACCGGCCTCGGGCTCAGGGTAGGGGCGGGGGAGTGGCGGTAGTTATGAGGGAGACCTTGTGTCTGCAGGAGGCCACCGTTGTCCAAATAGCCGGGTGTGAGTCCCTCCTCCTGACATGTGGCCCTAGGGCGCAGCTCGGCTTGCTGCTGGTGTACCTTTCGCCTAGTTGCGTAGCAGCAGCCCTGCCTGAGCTTCTCGATATCCTCTCGGGGCTGGTGATTGAGTTCCCCAAATTTATGGTTTTGGGTCACTTCAATCTACCGTCCCTGGGAGGATCATCTGAGTTAGCTCGGGAGTTCATGGCTTCCATGATGGCCATGGACCTGACGCAAGTAATTCAGGGCCCGACTCATGTGGGGGGCCACACGCTCGACTTGGGGGGCTCCAGGTGGTGATATCTTCATCTTTGAGTGAGGGTAGTTTCCCCGCCATCTTGAAGGAGGCGGTGGTGAGACCTCTCCTCAAGAAGCCTGCCTTGGACCCAGCTGTATTAAACAACTTTCGTCCGGTCTCCAACCTTCGCTTTCTTGCGAAGGTTTAGTTTAGTTTAGTTTAGTTTTATTAAATTTTTATACCGCCCTTCTCCCGAGGGACTCAGGGCGGTGAACAGGGCATATGATAAAAATACAAAACTACAAAAGTTAAAATAGAATTAAATTAATGCCCAAGATAAAACAATAAAATATACAAATATTTAAAACCCAAATTAACTCCCCATCAGGCCAGGCCAGCTTGTTCAAACAGGTGGGTCTTTAACCCGCGCCGGAAGGAGCGGAGATCCGGTGCCATCCGGAGCTCCACCGGCAGTTGATTCCACAAAGCCGGGGCGCCCACAGAGAAGGCCCTCCCCCTGGGGGCCACCAGCCGGCATTCTCTGACTGGAGGCACCCTGAGGAGGCCCTCTCTGTGGGAACGCACAGGGCGGAGGGGAGTTGAGTTGTTGAGAGCGTGGTGGCGCATCAACTCCCTTTGGTCCTGGAGGAAGCTGACTATCTAGACCTGTACCAATCAGGTTTCAGGCCCGGGTACAGCATGGAGACGGCATTGGTCGCTCTGGTGAATGATCTCTGGAGGGCCCGGGACAGGGGATGTTCCTCTGTCCTAGTCCTATTAGACCTCTCAGCGGCTTTTGATACCATCGACCATGGTATCCTGCTGCGGCGTCTCAGGGGATTGGGAGTGGGAGGCACGGTCCTTCAGTGGTTCTCCTCCTACCTCCTGGGACGTTCGCAGTCGGTGTTGGCAGGGGGACAGAGGTCAACCTCGAGGCCTCTCGTTTGTGGAGTTCCTCAGGGGTTGGTCCTCTCGCCTCTCCTGTTCAACATCTATATGAAGCCTCTGGGTGAGATCATTCGTGGCTTTGGAGTTGGGTATCATCAGTATGCTGATGATACCCAGCTTTTCATTTCAACCCCAAACCACCCCAGTGATGCCCTCAACGTGATGTCCCGCTGCCTGGAGGTGGTTCGGGTCTGGATGGGGAGGAACAGGCTTCGGCTCAACCCTGACAAGACTGAGTGGCTGTGGTGCCGGCATCTCGGGAAACTCAGATCATTCCATCTCTTACTATGGGGGGTGAGTTATTACCCCCCGTAGATAGGGCTCGCAACTTGGGAGTCCTCCTAGATTCACAGCTTTCTTTAGAAGATCATATAGTAACTGTGACTAGGGGGGCCTTCGCCCAGGTTCGCCTGGTGCGCCAGTTGCGGCCCTATCTAGACCGGGATGCCTTGCGTACAGTCACTCATGCGCTCGTGACCTCTCAGTTAGACTACTGCAATGCTCTCTACATGGGGCTGCCCTTGAGGACCACTCGGAGGCTCCAACTGGTGCAGAATGCAGCCGCGAGAGTTGTGTTGGGGGTCTCCCGATACTCCCATGTTACACCTCTGCTCCGTGAGCTGCATTGGCTTCCAGTTGCCTTCCGGGTGAGATTCAAGGTGCTGGTAATGACCTAAAAAGCCCTACATGGCATGGGTCCGGAGTACCTTAGGGAGCACCTGCGGCCGGCATCAACTTCCCTCCGCCCAGTGCGCTCCCACAGAGAGGGCCTCCTCAGGGTGCCACCGGTCAGAGAATGTCGACTGGTGGCCCCCAGGGGGAGGGCGTTCTCTGTGGGTGTGTGTTCTGAACCAGCCCTCTTCTAACAAACCCCTTATCAGAAAGAAGAGACTGGAGAGCGTCCAAGGCTAAAAGGCTTCTGCCAAGATTTAATTACGCAGTTAACAAAAACACTAGAGCTTGTCTTCTCAAGCGGAAAAGTTGCTTTCAGCAACCAGCCCCTCCCCAAACACTCCTTTTATAGAGAGCTCAGGGCGTGGTCTCCCTGTGCCTCCTCCCGAGGAGTCCCATAGCCTTTCTTTGTTTGTTCCTGCTCGACTGCCTCCTGCGTCGGGCGTCCTTGAACAGGGCCAGCTGTGGGTCATCATCCTCCGCACTCTCGGGCTCACGCAGCTGAGAAGAGGTCCCCGGCTGAGGACTCTGCAAAGCCTCCAAACCATCATCAGCCGGTTCGTCTCCCTCCTCCCCCTCATCTGAGTCCTCCGATACGTCGGAGCCGGCTGTCGGACCCACAGGCTGGCCCTGAGTCACAACACTATCCCGCACCGCAGGGCCCTTCCCCCGGGTCTGCCGATCCGGATGCGGTCGGGATGGGAACTGTTCGTGAAAAGCAGTCACCAACGCAGGGGCATGAACGGCGGTCGCGTCTTCCCATGTGAAGTCCTCCGGCCCGTACCCTTTCCACTCGATCAGGTACTGGAAGTGACCTTTCAGCCAGCGGGAATCCCTGATGCTGGCGACCTCGTACTCGGGGGTGCTGCCTCCATCACGAGTTCATGATGGGGGAGGTTCCGCTTGGCGAAGTGGACAGGCCGGTTGTTCGGGGACCAACAAGGACCGATGGAAGACAGGGTGCACGCGCAGGGAACGTGGCAGAGTTAAACGATAGGCGACCGGATTGATGACGGCCTCGACTGGGAACGGTCCAAGGTAACGGTGGTCCAGCTTCCTCGCCGGCCGAGTGGATGGTAGGTTCCTGGTGGACAGCCAGACCCGATCCCCCACCGATAGTGGAGGCGTATCCCTTCTCGACCGATCGGCGAACCTCTTGTAGTCGGCCTTGGCCTTCTCCAGCTGCCGTCGCACCAACCGATGGATCGCCTGTAACTCCGTCATAAATTAGTTCGCTGCCGGCTCCGATGAGTCCACGGGAGAAAGGGGGAAAAACCGGGGGTGATAACCCACGTTGGCCAAGAACGGTGTCATCTGCGTGGAGGTGTGCTGCGAGTTGTTAAAGGCAAACTCGGCTATGGCCAAATAGTCCACCCAATTGTCCTGCTGCAGGTTAACGTAGCAGCGCAGATACTGCTCTAAGATGCCGATGACCTTCTCGGTACCCCCGTCGGTTTGTGGATGATGCGCGGACGAGAGGCAAACCTTAATGTCCAACGCCCGCATCAACTCCTGCCAGAAGCGGGCTGTAAACTGGGCCCCCCTATCGGAGACGACTCTATCGGGAAGGCCGTGCAGCCGGAACACCTGTTGGATGAACATGCGACTAGTGGCGCGAGCTGACGGTAAGCCGCGACAAGGGATGAAGTGCGCCATCTTGGTCAGCATGTCCACCACCACAAACACTGTCGTGAAGCCGGAGGATGGGGGTAGATCTGTCAGAAAGTCCATGGACACAGCCCCCCAGGGTCTCTTGGGTGTTGGCAAGGGCTGCAGTAAACCAGGCGGGGCCCCTGTCGCTGACTTGGCCTGCCTGCAAGGAATGCAGGAGGTGACATAAGACTGGACATCGTGTCGGACTCGGGGCCACCAAAAAGTACGGGAGACCAAGTTCAGAGTCTTGAACAGGCCAAAATGCCCCGCAGCCGGGTTATCATGACACTGGCTGAGGACGAGTCCCCTGAGTGGCCCTCCTGGAACATAGAGCCGGTCACGATAATACAGGAGTCCATCCGCGACCGACCAAGGCGAATCTGGCCCCACCTCTTCCTTCCGCTGAGCCACCCACGCCTCCTGCTGCTGCGCCTCCCGGATCCGAGCCCGTATATCCACCGGCTCCCGCACCGCAGCAAAAGACTCGACGGGGATCACTGTCCTGGGCGGAAGCTTGTCTTCCGCTCGGGTGTATTCGGGCTTTCTGGACAGAGCATCCGCTCTCTGGTTGTGCCCGCTTGGTATGTACCGCACCCGGAAGTCAAACCTCGCAAAGAAGAGGGACCACCAGATCTGGCGTTGATTCAAATTCCGAGCGGTCTGCAGGCTTTCCAGATTCTTGTGGTCCGTCCGGACCTCGATCTGATGCCGCGCCCCCTCCAGATGATGCCTCCAAGCCTCGAACGCCGCCTTGATGGCCAGCAGCTCCTTCTCCCAGATGGTATAGTTGCGCTCCGAGGGGTTCAATTTCCGAGAGTGATACGCGCAAGGGAAAAGGGTACCGCTGGGCGTCGTCGCCTGGAGTAACACGGCCCCAATGGCAATGTCGGAGGCGTCCGCCTCCACGACAAACGGCCATTGCGGGTCGGGATGTTTCAAGATGGGCTCCTTCATGAAGGCGTCCTTCAAAGCCTGGAACGCCTGTTGTTCGGGGGCGTTCCACTGGAACCGAGTCTTCTTCTGCAGGAGCCGGGTGAGGGGGGCTGTCAAGGCAGCAAAGCCAGGGATGAATGTCCGATAGTAGTTGGCAAATCCAAGGAGTCGCTGAACGTCCTTCACGCGACGCGGGGGTTGCCAACTCTGCAACGACTCGACTTTACTCGGCTTCATGGCGATGCCCTCAGGAGAAATGCGGTGACCCAGGAAATCGATGGTCACCTGGTAGAACTGGCACTTCTCCAACTTGGCAAACAGCCGATGTTCCCGGAGGCGCTGCAGGACCTGACGGAGATGCTGATGATGCGCTTCACGCGACGGGGAGTAAATCAGGATGTCGTCCAGGTAAATCACGACAAACTGGTCCAACAGATCCCGAAAGATATCGTTCATAAAATGCTGAAACACAGCGGGGGCGTTGGTCAAGCCAAACGGCATCACCGTGTACTCGAAATGTCCATAGCGAGTACCAAACGCCGTCTTCCACTCATCACCCGGCCGAACCCTGACGAGGTTGTAAGCTCCACGCAGGTCCAGTTTCGTGAAGATCTTAGCCTCCCAGAGTCGGTCCAAGAGCTCGGGGATGAGGGGCAGCGGGTAGCGGTTACGCACCGTGATGGCGTTGAGTTTCCGGTAGTCACAGCAAAGCCGTAACTCGCCCGACTTCTTTTTGACGAAGAGCACGGGCGCAGACACTGGCGAGGACGAGGGCCAGATGAAACCACGAGCCAAATTCTTTGTCAGGAATTCCCGCAATGCAGCCAACTCGGGCTCCGACATGGAGTACAAACGCCCCACTGGGAGAGGCGCATCAGGGACTAGGTCAATGGAGCAGTCGTAGGGCCTGTGCGGGGGTAATTGGTCCGCCTCTGACTCGCTGAACACATCAGCAAAGTCGGACAGTTCGGGAGGCAAGGAAACCCCTGGGGAACCCTCCACCTGGCCGGCACAGATATGGCGGGTGTGGTCCACACACTGCAAACTTGGGAAGGTGACCAAGTTCTGAGACCAATAGATCTGTGGATCATGCGCCCGGAGCCACGCCAGTCCCAAGACCACGGGGAAGTGCAGATCCGAAGTGACGTAGAACTGAATGGCCTCCACATGGGTACTGATGGCCATACACACGGGTTGCGTGGCGGCCGTAATAGGCCCGGACAGGAGCACTCGACCATCGATGGTCTCCACAGGCATGGGCGGATCCACTGGACACTGGGGAACAGCCCATTTGGCCACAAAGGCCGAATCCATAAAGTTAGTGGTAGCCCCAGAGTCAATTAAGGCATGGACCGGAATCCCCTCTGGCTTGCCAGGAAGGATCAGACGTGCCTCCAGAATCAAATGCCGTGGAGGTTCACAGGCACCGTCGGAACGGCGTCGCTCGGCGTGGTCGTTGTGGGTCGCCCGATCTTTCACACCGTCTAGATCGGGCTCGGGCCGTTTCCCGACAGCAAAGCAGGGGACTTCCTCTGGGCAGGCTTGATCACTGACGCCCGCTGACGCTTCTTCGGGCAAGAAGCAGCCAAATGTCCAGGGTCCCCACAGTAAAAACACAACCCCCCCGATCGTCGTCTGTCCATTTCCGTCTCCGATAGACGGGACCTGGCGGCACCCAGCTCCATTGGCTCCTCCCTCTGGACTGGGGGCTCACGCACAACAGGAGCGGCAGGGGTCTGTGGGGTGGCACGGCGACTCTTTCGCTGCTGCAGCCGGGCATCGATCCGCAGACAAAGATGGATCAGCCCATTCAGGTCTGAGGGAATGTCCACGCGGGCCAGCTCATCCAACATCTCCTCCGACAAGCCATCCTGGAAGGCATCCACGAGCGCAGTCTCATTCCAGGTGGAATCCTGGCTAAGCAGCCGGAAATCGCTGATGTAGGCCTGTAGGGGGCGCTGACCCTGCCTCAAAGCTTTCAGGCGTCGGGTGGCCGTCTGCGCCTTAATTGGGTCCTCATACATGAGGCGCATATGGTCACAAAACCCCCCAAAGTTATCCAACAAAGGGCTAGGCTGTGCCAACAGAGGCGTGCCCCAACGAGCTGCATCTCCCGACAGAAGGCTCAACACGAAACCCACCTTATCTCGGTCAGTGGGGAAATCAGCTACTCTCACGCTGATAAAAAGCTGGCATTGTCCCAGGAAGGCAGGAAACAGTTCTGGATTGCCAGCAAATTTATCCGGCATAGCTATCTGACATTTCCTCCTGGGTGGGGGTGCAGCATGTACCTGGGCTTGTAGTTGCCCCACTTGAGCTGCCAGCAAAGTGAGTTGCTGGGTGAGCTGAGCATTCTCGGCAAGAAGCTGCTCCATCGTAGTTGTAAGGGGTGGGAGGCTGAAAGCAAACTGTTCTGAACCAGCCCTCTTCTAACAAACCCCTTATCAGAAAGAAGAGACTGGAGAGCGTCCAAGGCTAAAAGGCTTCTGCCAAGATTTAATTACGCAGTTAACAAAAACACTAGAGCTTGTCTTCTCAAGCGGAAAAGTTGCTTTCAGCAACCAGCCCCTCCCCAAACACTCCTTTTATAGAGAGCTCAGGGCGTGGTCTCCCTGTGCCTCCTCCCGAGGAGTCCCATAGCCTTTCTTTGTTTGTTCCTGCTCGACTGCCTCCTGCGTCGGGCGTCCTTGAACAGGGCCAGCTGTGGGTCATCATCCTCCGCACTCTCGGGCTCACGCAGCTGAGAAGAGGTCCCCGGCTGAGGACTCTGCAAAGCCTCCAAACCATCATCAGCCGGTTCGTCTCCCTCCTCCCCCTCATCTGAGTCCTCCGATACGTCGGAGCCGGCTGTCGGACCCACAGGCTGGCCCTGAGTCACAACAGTGTGCCTGACCTGTGGAACCGTTTACCGGTTGAGCTCCGGATGGCTCCCGACCTTCGCTCCTTCCGACGTGATCTAAAAACCTATTTGTTTGAACAAGCCGGCCTGGTCTGATGGGTTTGGGTTTTAATTATTGTTTTCAATGTAATTTATTTATTGTATTTAGGCACTATGGTTTAATCTGTTCTTAATTTTTGTATTTTGGTATTTTGATATTTATTGCCCTGTTCACCGCCCTGAGTCCTTTGGGAGAAGGGCGGTATACAAATTAAATAAAATAAAATAAAATAAAATACTTCCGTTTCCCAGTTCTATTCCTTCTATTTTTCCCATTTTCCCTCGTTGCATGGATAATATAGCACATTTTCCAAGTCCAAAGTACATTCTGATGTCGCTGCTAAACAGTTGAACTGCGTTGAGTATTGATTCAAGTTCAGTGTGGCTTTTTGCATACAGTTTTAAGTCATCCGTGTATAGTAGTTGGTTTATCTTGCCAAGCTGGCTTGAGATGTGGTATCCCAGTTTTGTGTTTCATAAAATTATTGTCAATGGAATTAATGCGATGTTGAACACTAGTGGTGAAAGTGAGTCCCCTTGGAAGATTCCTCGTCTGATGTTGATTTCACCAATGTTCTCCCCATTTCCTGTTAGGACTGTTTTCCATTTTTGCATATTTGCTTTCAAAAATGTACAAATATTTTTGCTGATTCCAAAGTTTTCCAAACACGCATTAATCCATCTGTGAAGTAATGAGTTGAATGACTTCTTATAATCAATCCACACCTTATTTAAGTTCGTTTTCTGTCATTTTACATTTTTGAGTACCTTTTTGTCAATGAGCAGCTGATCTTTTGTTCCTCTTGATTTTTTTATAATTTCCTTTTTGTTCTGCCGGATACAAATTGTTTTCCATCAGATGATTGAATACTGAATTTGCCAGTATTCTTGTAAAAAGTTTGAACGTCGTTGGCAGACAAGTAATTGGGCGGTAGTTGCTTGGTTCTGTGCTCTTTTCAGGGTCTTTCATTATCAAGTATGTTCGACCAGCTGTCAAACATTCTTCACTTGTGGCATTTTGAAGCATTTCATCAAACTGAGTGGCCGTGCGATGATGGAGGCTGATGAGGTGTTTCAACCAGTATCCATGCAGCTCGTCCAGGCCAGGTGCACTCCAGTTCTTGACCTTCTTTACTTGTTTTGCAACCATATTGGTGGTTATTACAATATTTTCTATGTTGTTTTGTGTTGCTTGTTTTTGGATATCTTTGATCCAGAAGGCAATTTTATTATGTTCCACTGGGTTTTCCCATAGTTCTTTCCAAAAGTTTAAAGTTTTTTCTTTACATGGGAAAACAGTAGCTTGGATTTGATTTTCATCAAGTGACCGATAGAAGAGTTACTGGTTTCTACTGAACTGGACATTTTCACGATATTGTTTTATTCGTCCTTTGTATCTTTCTATTTTCTTTGTTGTTGCTATTACATGCTGTTTTAGTTTTTCCATGATTTCTGTTATTGTTTCTTCCTCCACGTTATATTTTTAGTATAAACTATTTTTCAGGTTTTTGTTCTTTAGTTTTCCTTCTTTCAAGTATTTCAATTTGCTGACATCTCCTTGTATTTTTTTTTTATTTTCAAGTCGAATTTTCCACTTTGGTGTTCCAGGGGATTTCTTTTTTGGCATTTTATAACTCAGTTCTGCAGTTATAACAGCGGCTATACTGTACATTAGTTGGTTTGTTTCATACAGCGTGCTGGATGGGATGGAAGTTAAGATGTTCACAGCATTTAGTAGATATTTCACTCATTTGCTATGCACTTCACAAATGGTAGGCAGTCTTTTTCTTTCTGTGTTTTCTTTGATGTGGTTTTCAATCTTTTCTTTCAGCATTTTCGCTAGATCACTTAGCTCTACACTTTCAAGTTGTTGCACGGGGAATCTTCATCCTGTGCGGTGGCTTCTTCCGCTGGTTCGTCAGTTTGTTGGTCAGTTTGTTCAGGTGTTGGAACAATTTTTTCAGCCTGTTCGTCATCATTACTTGTTGTTTACTTTTAGCCAATGTTTCTAGATGATGCATTTCCACATCTGTAAAAACTTTATTACGGATGATGTCATGTCTTTGATCCATTAATTGTTGTTCAGTTATGTCACTTTCTGGATGTTTTTCCTTCTACATTTCCATAATTCTTTTTTAAAATTCCCTGGCTGTTGGTTCTGCCTGGTAGTAGCATTGGATGATTTCTTTATTTTCTTCGGTTGTCCAAGTTTTGTGCTTTTGTTCCAGTCACTTTACAGTTGTACGCTCCGGTTCCACAACAGTAACAACTGACCCCTGTGGCCCATTTTCTGACAGATGTTCAGGAGCCATAGCATCTGACATGGTCCTTCTTGACCCGGGCAACGACCAATCCAGTATGGGATTTTTTAAAAAATTTCTTCTCATCATTGGTGATGGGAGGTGCCTGGGTTGGTTCACAGTGGCTAAGCCACTATCGATCCAAAGACCGGGAATCCCATAACTATAGGGACTGCACCTTATAGCCGTACAGGCCCAGCCACGGGTTATTATTGTTGTTGTTAGCTGCGCAGTCGTGTCCGACCCATTGCGACCCTATGGACAATGTTCCTCCAGGCCTTCCTGTCCTCTACCATCTTCTGGAGTCCATTTAAGCTCATGCCTACTGCTTCAGTGACTCCATCCAGCCACCTCATTCTCTGTCCTCCCCTTCTTCTCTTCCCCTCAATCTTTCCCATCATTAGGCTCTTCTCCAGTGAGTCCTTCCTTCTCATTAGGCGGCCAAAGTATTTGAGTTTCAACTTCAGGATCTGGCCTTCTAAAGAGCAGTCAGGGTTGATCTCCTCTAGGACTGACCGATTTGATCACCTTGCAGTCCAAGGGACTCGCAGGAGTCTTCTCCAGCACCATAGTTCAAAGGCCTCAAGAGCCTTGGTGGAGCAGTGGGCTAATGCCTCCTTAAGTAACACCAGCTGCCTGCAATTAGTGCAGGTTCGCATCCCACCAGGCTCAAGGTTGACTCAGCCTTCCATCCTTCCGAGGTAGGTAAAATGAGGACCCAGATTGTTGGGGGCAATTAAGCTGACTTTGTAATAATGCCGCTTGGGGTGTGTGTGAAAGCCCTAATAAGCAGGCATATACATAGAATGAAGGCTACTGCTAAGCTTGTAAGCCGCCCTGAGTCTTCGGAGAAGGGCGGGATATAAATGGAATTTAAAAAAATAAAAATAAAAAATATTCTTTGGCGCTCAGCTTTTCTTATGGTCCAACTTTCACATCCATACATTGCAACTGGGAAGACCATAGCCTTGACTATACGCACTTTTGTTGGCAGGGTGATGTCTCTGCTTTTTAGTGTGCTGTCTAGATTTGCCATGGCTTTCCTCCCTAAGAGCAAGCGTCTTTTAATTTCTTGCCTGCAGTCCCCATCTGCAGTGAACTTGGAGCCCAGGAAAATAAAATCTGTCACTACCTCCATTTCTTCCCCATCTATTTGCCAGGAATTGAGAGGGCCGGATGCCATGATTTTGGTTTTCTTAATGTTTAGTTTCAAGCCAACTTTTGCTCTCTCCTTTTATTGACTATGAAGGCTACTCCATTTCTTCCGAGGGATTCTTGCCCACAGTAGTATACCTGATGGTTATCTGAATTAAATTCACCCATTCCTGTCCATTTTAGCTCGCTGATTCCTAAGATGTCGATGTTCAGTCTTGTCATCTCTTGTTTGACCACGTCCAGCTTTCCTTGATTCATGGATCTTACATTCCATGTTCCTATAGAGAAAAAATCTTTACAGCATTGGACTTTCCTTTCACCACCAGATACATCCACAGCTGAGCGTCCTTTCGGCTTTGGCCCAGTCACTTCATTCTTTCTGGCGCTACTAGTACTAGCCCTCTGCTCTTCCCCAGTAGCATATTGGATGCCTTCCAACCTGAGGGGCTCATCTTCCAGCGTCATATCTTTTTGCCTTTTGGTACTGTCCATAGGGTTTTCATGGCAAAGATACTGGAGTGGGTTGCCATTTCCTTCTCCAGTGGATCACATTTTGTCAGAACTCTCTGCTATGACCTGTCTGTCTTGGGTAGCCCTGCACGGCATAGCTCATAGGTTCATTAAATTACACAAGCCCCTTCGACACAACAAGGCAGTATTCCATGTAGGGGGGTTATTGTTGTTGTTATTATTATTATTATTATTTGTGATTAAAAATTAGGATTGGCAGGTTGTAGTGTCCATAAAGGCTACATCAGTGATGGCAAACCTATGACATTTTTGAGACATGCCTAGAAGCTGCACAAGAATGTGGTGTACTCTTGTACACGTTCTGGACCCTCTGGAACTCACACTTGAGGACTCTGCTTTTGTGAGGCCTCTGGAACTTCCAAAAAGTGTGTGAAAACAGGGTGTGCTTTCCCGCTCTTTTTGAAGACTGCAAGGCCATGCAAGAACATTCTCCAAAATTTCCAAACCTTATGTGACCTGGAGCTGCCTCAGATAGGCATTTTTTTCTGAAAAAAATTTACAATTATGTATTTATTTATTAAATGTACAGTATATTGTGGCTCTCTCACTATGCAAAGCAGACATGTCAAACTCGCAACGTCACGTGATGTCACGTGACGTATTGCAGCTTTTTCCCCATTGCTGGCAATGGGGTAGGCACTGATTCCTGGTGACGCATCCAGCCCGTGGACTGGCAGTTTGACACCCCTGATCCAAAGCAACACTTTTTTATGAATTGTTTCTCTTTTGTTTGGAGGGTGGTGTGACACACCAGCAGAGTCAATTAGGCATTTTCTGAATTTTTGATACACCAAGCCCAAAAGGTTCACCATCACTGGGCTACATTAAAGCTGTGAACTAAGATAGGGTTCCTCACCTCCTGGTAACTCAACTCACAAGCCCACTGCAAAAACTTGTCTTTGTGGTTTACTCACAAGGAGCAGTAAGCTTGCATAACTTTCCAATTTCGATTATAAATACATTTTTTGGAGGAGCATATCTACCCAATTGAAATTTCATAACATGATTTATGTATTTGCCAAGAATTAAATTATCCAAAAATGTAGTAAATAATTTTGAAAATCATCTATGAAAGGCTTCTGGATTATTTTTGTAGGGCCATTAAAGTTTATCTTATTAATATGGAAAACATATATCTTTAAACAAAGAATAATAAAGTACCATTCATTAACTTAAAATTCTTGAACCATAACATCACACTTTTGGCATTTTTCTAGTCACACTTATAAATTAAAAAGAAAGTTCATTTCAACATTCCACCCAGAGTCACGTTTTTGTGAAATGGGTGGCCATATAAATATGATACAAATATGCACATATACATACATACATATCCCAGTGGTGACATTTAGGCTGTGTTATGGGGGTTGGTAAAATAAGCATGGGAGTGGAAGCAGTTTTCTTCCTGGAAGCTACCTGCTCCCTTCTCACTATTAACTTTTCAATATACCACTGAGAAAGAGAGAACCAGTTTGGTCTAGTTAAGAAACCAGCCAACTAACTAGGAGAACGTGAGTTCTAGTCCAGCCTTAGGCATGAAGCCAGCTGGCTGTCTATAGGTAAGTCACTCTCTCTGTCCTAGGAAGAAGGCAATGACAAACTGCTTCCAAAAATGCTGCCAAGAAAATTGCAGAGACTTGTTAATGCTGGCACATACACACACAGTGAGAAATACCACTGAAGTATAACCAATCAAAAGAAATATAAATCCATATATATTTATCTTTAGTACCAGGTTCTAATAATCTCCATTAGGCTTTTGATGGAGTTTGAATATGAAGTAGATATGCACAAATCATTATTTTAATCAGCAAGAATTCAAAGAAAATTAACAGGCATAGGGTACTGATTCCAACCAAGACTATAGCGGTAATAGAGTAGCAGCTTATTTCATCACATATTTTCCCTTCATGAGCATGGTAAAAGTCACATTCCCAAGTTGATACTGATAAATGTATTTTTCATGTTATAAATTTGATTCTTTACCTGTCTGTTAGTGATTTTATTTAGTCTAAAGCAACGAGGTTATTTTTATAAAATTCATTTGAACAATATTTGATATTATTCAGTTAAGTGGAATTCAATTTATCTAGCAGCATTTTATCATATAGATAAATTATATAACTGATTTCAAAACTTTTCTGTGATCTGGCTGTTAAATGTCATTTGACATGTTGAAGTTAGAGCTTTGGCTTCCTTCTCCCATTATGTTTGTTATCTCTCTCTCTCTATCTATCTCTCATTATTTTTATTTAGGAGTGGTCATACTTTGCTTGCCTTTTGGTTTTCTCGTCAAGAAGGAAAACTCAACAGGCAGCAGACAATTGAGTTGGGCCATCATATTCTCAAAGGACACATTTTCAAGGTAGGTAGAAAAAATAATAATAACATCTTTTTGCTGGATTTTGTATACTGGTGTGTGTTGCTGTTGTAATAAACCATAAAGAATACTTACTTTCTGAGATACTAGTATTGTACTTTAGTCAGCAGTTAAGCTGGGAAGGGTCAAGACTCCATTCTCAGATGGCTTTGTCAATGCTGCAAACATTGACATGTTTTTGCACTGACAAT
This sequence comes from Vipera ursinii, assembly GCF_947247035.1. Lineage (NCBI taxonomy): Eukaryota > Metazoa > Chordata > Lepidosauria > Squamata > Viperidae > Vipera > Vipera ursinii. The sequence continues at coordinate 42,614,932 of NC_139522.1, forward strand.
ATAAGAGACAGCCTGTTACTTTAATTGCTTCACTTGGGGGGGAAGGAAAGCTACCCGGATGTTTTAAGAAGATGAGAACTTGTCGGGTTGTCTAACGGAAGAGAAACTAATTCTTTAAATTAATTGGAGAATGTGACTAATGACAAAAATAGAAGGGTGGAGAACTTGTGCAAGGGGGCGGAGATTTCAGATTCTGGCATCCCTCCATGTGTGCCAATGTTTCATTTTATTATTAAGACTTTTTAGATAAACAATGCTTGCATTTTGTTTGAATTCTCATTTATCGGAACCATGACATCGTGCCAGAATCTACATTTTTTCAAACAACCTGCCATTGTATATGGCCTTGAGAGAAGTTGGCAAAGATTCAGAGGAGAATCTTTATCATGGAAATCGAGAATTGGCCGAGAATTGAAGACTTGGCAGCTGCCGACAGTGCAGATCAGGATTTAACCGAAAGTATGCTGTGGGAAGATGAATTTTTGCAGAACTCCCATCTGGGGGCAGAATCCGAGCAGTTAGCAAAGGTCAGCTGGTCGTCAGGCTGGAATCACTCCAGTGGAGACTGCACACGCCTTGAGATTGCACTGCTGGAGCCCTGAAAAGCAGAATGGTGGAGAGCTGCCAGATAGTCTACCACTGAGAATCTGGGTGAGTGGAAAATCCTGTCTGCAGATCAGACTGCCTGCCAGCCTCAGGATTCCCCTGCCAAGCCCTCCAGACCCATAAAGCCAGAGGACACCAGCCTGGGGCCTCTGCAGCAATGGGAGGTTGGGAAACCCCCACAAGTGAAAGGCCAACAACCTCTGAGCTTGCCCCAGCTAATAGAAGCCTTGCAACAGCTGGAGGTGGTGCAGAAGCCTGGAGATCAGGAGCTGTTGGGAGGACAACAGCAAAGGTGGCAGCAGCAGGACCCAAACGTGCAACCCCTGAACATACAGCAGGACCAGTGGGGCCAGCAGCAGTGGGGGCCCTGGCAGCCATTAAATCAGCAACCAGAGTGGGGCCAGCAGGAACTGGAGACACAACAACAGTAGTGGGTGCCCCAGCAACCATTTAACCAACAACCAGGGTGGGGCCAGCAGAAATGGGGGCCCCAGCAACCAATGATGAGCCCACCTTTCAGAGCAACCTTTGATGGGGACCCAGAGAAACTGATTTTCTTCCTCAACCATGTACACTCTCATTTGAATAGCTGGGCCCATCTCTACCCAGACCCAGGTGCTATGGTTGATGTGATTGCGTCCAGCCTAGAAGGAGAAGCATCCGAATGGTTGAACAATTTATATAATGAGCAAGCCCCTGACTTGGAGGACCCCCTCCTTCTCCTCCTAGGGCTGAGGGAAAGATTTGAGGACCCATCCATTGCCCTCAGAGCAGAAGAACAAATCCATAAGTTAAAGCAAGCTGGCCGGCCTGCCCTAGAGTACATGCGGGAGTTTCGAAAGCTGACTGGTCGGATAGAGAGATGGCCTGAGCAATCCATAATTCATCTTTTTAGAGAAAGGTTAGATGCCTACCTTTCTCTGGCATGTATCTACCGAGCTGTGCCTGACCAATTGCATGAATGGTACCAGGCAGCAGTGAAATTAGATGTTCAGCTCACCCGCTATAAGAAGCCTCTCCTACCTGAACCAGAGCCAAGGTCAGAACAACCTGAATGGCAATCACCCCCACAAAGATCTCCAACTACTGTGATAGTTGAAAGACCCAAGCCACCTGTAGACCTGGCAATTAAGTGTTTCCAATGCGGACAGCATGGACATCGAGCAATGAAATGCCTGGTCCCCTTCCCCCAACAGCAGAACAGACCAGGACCAGCAGTGAGAAAGAGACCTGCACAGTGGATAAAGGGAGAGAAATCCAACCAGATGACACAGGAACCTGTTGTCCAGGTCACATCCCCCACACGGGAGGACGCCGGAAATCAAACTGGATCCACCCCCATTCTACCCTCTTTCGACAGCGATGATGAAGCAGAGAACGACCCAATTTGAGTCGACACATTCCACCTTTTTTATTGACTGCTAAACTCATAATCCCTAAGACAAAGGCACAAGTAGACCTGAAAGTGCTAGTCGATACTGGCTGCACCTGATGCATCATTAGCCTGCCATGTGCCTTGAGACTGGGCATACGGGCTAAGCTGCTCTCTAAACCTGTGAGGTTTGAGCAAGCCAATGGCTCCCTAATAGGAGGGACTTTAAGTCACACAATTAACGGAGCCCTTATGCCTGGAAATAGGTGAGCACTGGGAATTTATTCGCTTCTTGGCGTTCCCAAAAATGACTGGGACTGTGATCTTAGGATTGGCCTGGTTGGACAAATGGAAGCCATTTATCTGGTGGGAAAAAGGAATGAGAACTGTGAGACTACCTATAGGGCCCTATCCCCCCATTGATTCAACAGATGTTACAGGGGATTTTAGCCCACCCAATGAACGAGCGCACATGGCTGCCTTACAGGCACCTGGCGAGCTGCTCATCCCCAGTGAGTACCAGGATCTAGCGGAGGCGTTTAGTGAGAAAGAATGTGATACCTTGCCTCCTCACCATCACAATGATTGTTCCATTGAACTGTTACCAGGGGCCAAACTTCCATGACCAAGAATGTACGCTATGTCCCCCCTTGAAATGGAGGAGATGCAGCAATATGTGGATACAAACTTAGCGAGGGGATTCATCAAATGGGCCAAGTCTACCGTGTGACCCCCTGTGTTGTTCAAAGAAAAAAAAGATGGGTCTCTTCGTCTCTGTGTAGACTATAAGGGCCTTAATGCTGTGAGTGTGGAAAATAAATACCCTCTCCCCCTCCTGAAAGACTTACTAACCCACCTGGCGAAGGGGAGGATCTTCACCAAGTTAGACCTGAGTGTTGTGATTCAGGGTCAGCCTGTGGGTTCGGCAGTTGGGTCGGACGACTCAGAGGAGGAGGGGGGTGTTGAAGACCTTGCTGAGGGGGTTGAAGATCTTGCTGATGATAGCCCTCAGCCAGGCCCCTCCCACTTGGTCACCACAGAGACCCAGCTGTGTGAGCCTGACAGTGTGGATGAAGATGACCCATAGCTGGCCCTGTTCAAGGACGCCTGACGCAGGAGGCAGTCAATTAGGAGTAAACAGAGGAAGGCAATGGGGCTTCTCGGAAGGAGGCAGAGAGAAGCCACGCCCTGAACTCTATATAAGGGGAATGTGTGGGGAGGGCTGGTTTGCGAAGGCAACCGCTCGGATAGTGTTTCAATGCTCCTGTTTCTTGGTTTGTGTCTTGTTTGTTTTTGTAGTAATAAATTTGGCAGGCGTAATTCCAGCCTCTTGCCATTTGTAAAGGGGTTGCCTTTTCTGCAGGGCCGGTAGCAGGCTGGTACAGAACACTGAGAGAAGCATATTACTGGGTGAGAATAAAGGAGGGGGATGAGTGGAAGATGGCCTTCAACTGCCCCTTGGGAAGCTACCAATTCAAAGTCATGCCATTTGGACTGTAGGGGCCCCAGCCGTATTTATGCAGTTGATTAATGAGGTCCTACATGATCATTTATACAAAGGGGTTCTGGTGTATCTTGATGACATCCTGATATGCAGTACGAATATGACTGACCACATAAGACTGGTCAGAGAAGTGATAAAGAAACTATTGAATGCAAACTTTATGTCAAATTGTCAAAATGTGAATTTTACCAAAGCCGATTAGATTATCTTGGCTATAGAATTTCCAATGAGGCCATTGAAATGGACCCAACCAAAGTGAAAGCTATAATTGAATGACAGCACCCAAAGACTTGCAAACAGCTCCAGAGCTTTCTAGGGTTTGCCAACTTCTACCGTCAATTCATTCCCTCTTTTGCCGAGATTACAGAACTACTCAAAACGGGCAAGGAAGGGGGAAAACCGCGACCTGGCCAACCACTAGCATGGACTATGAGTTGTCAGAAAGCTTTTGAGAATTTAAAAAGACTATTTGCTGCTGAACCGGTTCTAAAGCACCCCTGTGGTATTACTAGGAGATCTGAACGCTAGACTGAGTCCCTCTCTGTATGAGCTTGCCCAGAAGAAGGGAATCCCAGGGGAGTTCTTTGATAACCATCCTCGGTGGCTCTCGAGAGACTGTAAAAGTAATGCCGCTGGTCTGCTCCTAGTCTCCTTAATTTTTAAGGGTAATCTCCAAATTTTGGGAGGTAAGGATAAGAATTACACATACCCTTATACATACCACTCGGCCAATTCAAGTAGAGTACTGGATCTCTTTTGTGTGTTTAGAGATAAGGCTGACCTCTTTTCAGAGGTCACAGTACACCTGTACTGTGTCAGCCTGTAAGCGTGACATTGTGAGGCTGCTCAGATTTAAGACCATATAACATGGCTGACAGATGGCTCACCAAAAAGGTAGAGGTGACCCAAAATAAAAGGTTAATTTGGGCCAAAGTTGATACTAAGGCAATATTAGAATGCCTTAAAACAGAGAATGCTACTAAGTGGGCTAGAACAATCCAGTCATCTACTACTGACTGGATGTCAGCCTTCAATGCATTCTGTAATATACTGAAAAAACACCTAACAGCTAAACCTGGTACAAAAAGAGCCTGAGTGGGTAGACCTCGCTGGTTTGATCCTGATTGCCAGCGACTGAAAAAGAAACTGAAGGCAGCCATGAGGCTTGCCCAGAGGAATCCTACTGCCCATATACAAGCTAAGATGCTGCACACAAGAAGGGAATATAAAAAAAACTATAACATTAAAGAAATTTTTTTTTGCCATTTTAATCTTGTCAGAACTTGAGTTGGCTGCCAGAAGTCATAACTCAGTATCATTTTGGCACTCTGTAGCAGGTATCCTGAAGGAATGGAGATTTGCATTCGACATACCAATCTCTGCTGAGGACTGGGAGAATTATTATTATATTATATTATTATTATATTATTATTATCAGAAACTATCTTTAAATGGTGATTTAGTAAACCCTAGAACTCCCCCCCCTTGGCCACCAGTCTCAGTAAAGGAAATACAGTCCATCATTAAAAGCTTAAAGAGCAATAAAGCCCCAGGTTAGGATTTTTTACCAGCAGAATTATTTAAGAAATTTCCCAACTGGTGGGGCCCTGTATTAGCAGGTCTTTTTACACACATAAATAACACCTGCCATATACCAGATGGGTGGAAGATCGCAATAGTTGTCCCCATATATAAAAAAGGCAATAAAATGGATCCTAGTAATTACAGGCCCATCAGCCTGATTGACATTGTAGCAAAAATATATGCTAGGTACCTTTTGAACAGAATTGAAATCTGGGCAGAGGAAAACAACATTCTCACAGAAGAACAAGCAGGTTTTAGACAAAACAGATCTACTATTGATAACTGCTTTGTCTTGAGCCATCTAATTGCCAAATATGCCTATAAGAGGAGACCCCTGTTTGCTGCTTTCATAGACCTTACAGCAGCATTTGATATGATAAATAGAGACGTACTATGGAGTAAATTGACATCTCTTAAAATAGAACCCAGACTCCTGGCTTTGATTAAAGCCCTTTACACAAGTACCTGTTTGAGGGTGCAGTATGGGCTTAATGGGACCCTGACTAACAGGATTCACACAAATAAAGGGATAAGGCAAGGGTGTATCCTGGCCCCATTATTATTTAATTTATACATCAATGACTTGCCAGGGTTAAAGAAAGATACCACGGTACACATGCCAATGATCCTAAATATTTACTGTAACAGGTTGCTTTATGCTGATGATATGATTTTATTATCATACTCACAAGTAGGATTACGTAGGCTATTAAGAAGATTCAGCTCTTATTGCCAGGATAACTCCCTAATCATTAGAAAATCAAAAATAATGGAGTCTGGAAGAAATCATCAGAGACATAAGTGGCAATTAGATTGTGAACCAACTGAACAAGTTAACACCTTTGTATATTTGGGTATAACTTTTTCCAAGACTGGATCTTGGGCCTGCCATCATCAACGGAGTACATTTAGAGCAAAAGCCCGTTTGAATTTACTGCTCAAACTAAAGAACCATAGTTACCCAGGGTCCCTAGCCCCATTAATCAAGGTTTATAAGGCTAAGGTTACCACAATGCTCTTGTATGGAGCAGAAATTTGGGGTCTTTACTCAACCACAGTCCTAGAACAAACACAGTCCCAGCATTTGAGATCAGAACGTCTGCTGAAGCAGTTAGAGCTGAATTGGGAATTCATACAATTCAGGCATTATCTAAAATTAGAGCTTATAACTACTGGTGAAAAGTTAATGAAATGGAGACTGATAGACTCCCCAAGTTATGCCTACTAGAGCAAATAAAACTACAGTCACAAATCTCCTGGATCACCAAACTAACAAATTTTGTAAGAAGCTGTGGCCTTCCTGTCTCTTGAGTAACAGAAGAACAATCCAAAAAAAGAGTTGCCCAAAGAATTAAGGATATAGAAGCACAAACTGATATAGCTATCCTTGGTAAGGTGGGTAACTTGAAATGGCTGAGTAAATACAAACATACTTTTCAAGTAGAGTTATTTGAAGTTACAACTCCCAAAACATCTTAGCGAGATACAATATTTACGCGAGCAACATTTGAACAGCTTGACACAATGGTCAGATATGGGAGATTTCATGCTATACCCTATAATAAGCGTCTCTGCATTTGTGGAGCAGCAGAGGTAGAAGACCTGGCTCACATCCTATTTGACTGTTGCCTGTATAAGAGGGTGAGAGACAGGTATCTTGGTCTATATACCAAACGTATGACCCATTGGGATCCCCATATCAAAACAACTTACCTTATGTCCGGCCAGAACTTGAAAATAACATTTAACGTAGCACAGTACCTAAACAAAATGGTTCGGTTGAGATATGCATATGTGGGACTGATTGGGGTAGATTGCAAGGGCGACTCCGAAATATAATTTTATCATATTTTATCTATATCTTAAATTATTGTACGCTATTACAATTTCATTTCAGATTGTATTTTGCTACTATTTCATTTTAAATCATGTTTTGTTGATTCCATTTTGAATTGTATTTTATCAGATTCCATTTTGGATTGCTTTTATCGAATTTTAGTGACAGTTTGTTGCTGGAACTTTGCACTTTGATATGGCCCAAAAGCTAATCAATAAAGACTTTTGGTTTTCGGTTCTAAAGCACCCTTGCACAGGGGAACCCTTCGTAATTCAAGCTGACGTCAGCGACGTGGCAGTTGGAACTCTGTTACTGCAAAAGAATAAAAGTGGGGTCCTGCAACATTGTGCCTACACCTCGAAGAAATTCACTGAAAGCGAAAGAAGATGGACAGTCTGGGAGAAGGAGGCCTTCGCAATTAGGTGGGGGCTATTAAACTGGTGACACTATTTAGAAGGGAGCAAGGTGCCTTTTGAAGTATGGACAGATCACAAAAATTTAGAGGCACTAAAAACTCCCCGCAAATTGTCCCCAAAGCAAGTGCGATAGGCACAGTACTTTAACTGTTTTAATTTTACTCTAAAGTACATACAAGGAAGGAAAAACCTCCTAGCTCATGCACTATCGAGATTGCCCCAGTACAAAAGTGAACGTGAAGAAGTTAACGAGGCAATTATCTCCAGTCCACAAACTGCTGCCCAACTCACACCTCACAGGACCCCTAATCCTGATGACCCTGAGGTAAAGAAAATAAAATGAGAACTCCTCACCGATCAATGGTTCAAAGACAATCAGACATCGCTAACATGCAGGGATGGTCTGGCTTACAAGGGGTGAAAATTGTATTTGCCTGAAGCTCTCCATCTTAACACTCTCAAACACAGCCATGATGTCAAACAGGCTGGACACTTTGGATATCTAAAAACTCTACATCTCACTCACCGGCAATTCTGCTGGCCGGGATTAAACAAGACGTGGAAAACTATGTCAGGAGCTGTACTGTATGTGCCACCATGAAAAGAATCCCAGGGAAAACCCCTGGGTTACTGGAAACGGTGGCTGACCCTTCTCAACCAGGGGAAGAAATAGTTATGGACTTTATAGTAGACCTACCTGACAGTAGAGGAAATAATGTCATCTGGACTGTGATAGACCTGTTTTCAAAACAGGCTCATTTTATCACCTGCAAAGGACTCCCATCGGCCCAATGCCTGACTAAGTTGTTCCTAAAACATATCTACCGGCTACATGGTGCCCCAAGTGAATAATTTTGTCACGAACGTCCTTAATGATGAACCACAAACACAGCAAAGGAACGAGTGACGAGGTTTATTCTTCCGACACACAGCAAACCGCAATAAAGTCAGTGTTGGCAGCATCCTGCTCCAACTCTCTTTTATCATGAGGACACGCCCCAACCCCACCCTTCCAGAACAAACCGGCATCCGCCCGTTACCTTATAAAGACCCCGCCCATCACCCTGTGCGCTGGACTCCCTCCATGCACATCGTTGGTAACCCGTAGGGCCGTCTGCCAGGTAACCCCCCTCCCATGCGACCCCAGCCATCCTGTCACCACGGTCACAACCCCCCCACCAATCCGCCCTGCCCCCAACACCCAAACCGTTCCCACCACTGGTCCGCCCGAAGGTCCGCCCGAAGTAAGGGGCAGCGCAGGCATGTGCACCAACTGGCCGGCGGCCACCTGCGGCGGTCCACTCCTTCCGGCTGCCTCTCTATTGTCCTGATCTGGTTGGAGGGAGGTCGGCAGGCCCTGCGGAACCCTGGCGCCGGAAGGGTTTGGCGCAGGCGCAGCCGTCTTCCAGCCGGTGGCCTCCCGCACCGGTTCTGGCTGTTCAAGTGTCACACGTCCATCCTGCATAGGCGCGTCCACTGGCCAGTCGGTGGTCGCCTGCTGATGCTCCCGCTGTCCGGGCGCAGGCGCAACCGGCAGCTCCGGTGCCGGCCACGCAGGCGCCATGCAGCCGTTCAGCGCAGGCACGGGCGTCAGCTGGCTGGTGGCAAACTGCTGCAGCTTCTGAAGGGCGGCTGCCGTGGCTGGCCGGCAGGTACAAGGGGGAGCCGCTCCTCTGGGCTGGTGCGGGGAATGGCTTCCGGAGACGAGAAGGGGACACCGGAGTCCGGCCGGCACGTGGCAGGGAGACGGGCTGGTGTGACGAGGTGTCCCCGATGAGTGGCAAGCTGGCAGGGCTTGACGGTCAGCTCCCCCTACCAAAGACCCACCTGAAAGGGAAGGACAACAAGATGGACGCCTGCTGACCCAGGCCACCGAGTCCCCGGCACCACCCCCCGGCTTGTTCAGATGTTTGAAATGAAAAGCCGTAACCAGGCGGCACGGCCGGACGTCCCCCTTCCCCACCCAAGAGGCCTCCATCATCGGGTATCCTTTCCACAGCACTAGGTACTCCAACCGCCCCCTCCCTATCCTTGAGTCGAGGACCACCTGGATTTCATAATGGTCCCCATGGACGGGGCCCGGTGCGTCTCCACCCATCTCTCTGGGCAGTCCCCGGGCGGGCTTCAGCAGGCTGCTGTGGAAGACCGGGTGGACATTCCCCAGGAACTTTGGTAACCGTAACTGCACCGTTACGGGGTTAATCACCCGGACCACTTGGAATGGGCCGAGAAACTTGGGTCTCAACTTTTTGCTAGGTATCTGCAACTGCAGGTACTTAGTTGAGAGGTACACCCAATCCCCCGGCTTCGGGGTTTCAAACGGCTCCCACTTCTTATCTGCTTGTTCCTTTGCCCTTGCCAAGGCTTTTGCCATCGCCTCCCTAGCGACCGCCCAGACCCCCTCCATCTGGTGTACCCACTCGCTGGACCCAGAAGGTACTGTCGTTGCCTGACTACACTCAGGGATAGGTACGAAGTCGTATCCCGCCACCACCCGAAATGGTGTCAAACCCGTACTGCTATGCACGGCGTTACTGTGAGCGACTTCAGTGAACATCAGGAGGTCTACCCAGTCTGTCTGCTGGTACGTTACGTAACTTCTAAGGAGTCTTTCCACCGTGGCGTTGGCCCTCTCGGCTGCTCCATTGGTGCTTGGGTGGTAGCCGGAGCTCAGTCCTTGGGTGGACCCAATATGTCGCAGGAACTCCCTCCAAAACTGTCAAGGTATAAATCACCTTAGTAGAGGGCGAAGGACCGTGCTTCAGAGGATGCATGATGTGCATGAAAGAAGGAAATAAAACACGACGCATAATCTTACTAAATACCTTTTAATTACAAAAATATAAAAACTAAATATATATTATTTATTTATTATTTTATTTATTAATTTTATTTATATACCGCCCTTCTCCCGAAGGACTCAGGGCAGTGAACAGGGCAATACATGTTAAAAGACAAAATACAAAAATTAAAAGAGATTAAACAAATGCCCACAGCTCTTACAATAAGTTAAAACACATTAAAAGTAAAAAAAACCAACCCATCCCATCAGGCCAGGCCAGCTTGTTCGAAGAGATACATATTTAGATCGTGCCAGAAGGAGCGCAGGTCGGGCGCCATCTGGAGCTCAACCGGAAGATGGTTCCATAAATCCGGTGCGCCCACAGGGAACGTCCTCCCCCTGGGGGCCACCAGTCGGCATTCGTTGACCGGTGGCACCCTGAGGAGGCCCTCTCTGTGGGAGCGTACTGGGCGGAGGGAAGTTGATGCCGGCCGCAGGTGCTCCCCAAGGTATTCCGGACCCATGCCATGTAGGGCTTTGTAGGTCAATACCAGCACCTTGAACCTCACCCGGAAGACAACTGGAAGCCAATGCAGCTCGCGGAGCAGAGGTGTAACATGGGAGTATCGGGAAACTCCCAGCACAACTCTCGCGGCTGCATTCTCTACCAGTTGGAGCCTCCGAGTGGTCTTCAAGGGCAGCCCCATGTAGAGAACGTTGCAGTAGTCCAGACGAGAGGTCACGAGAGCATGAGTGACCGTACGTAAGGCATCCCGGTCTAAATAGGGCCGCAACTGGCACACCAGGCGAATCTGGGCGAAGGCCCCCCTAGTCACAGCAACTATATGGTCTTCTAAAGAAAGCTGTGAATCTAGGAGGACTCCCAAGTTGCGAGCCCTATCTACGGGGGGTAATAACTCACCCCCCATAGAAAGAGATGGAATATCCTGAATATCCCGAGATACCGGTACGCACAGCCACTCAGTCTTGTCAGGGTTGAGTCGAAGCCTGTTCCTCCCCATCCAGACCCGAACCGCCTCCAGGCAGCGGGACATCACGTTGAGGGCATCACTGGGGTGGTTTGGGGTCGAAATAAAAAGCTGGGTATCATCAGCATACTGATGATACCCAACTTCAAAACCACGAATGATCTCACCCAGTGGTTTCATGTAGATGTAGAACAGGAGAGGCGAGAGGACCGACCCCTGAGGGACTCCACAAGCGAGAGGCCTCGAGGTCGACCTCTGCCCCCCTGCCAACACCGACTGCGAGCGTCCCAGGAGATAGGAGGAGAAGCACTGAAGAACCGTGTCTCCCACTCCCAATCCCCTGAGACGCCGCAGCAAGATACCATGGTCGATGGTATCAAAAGCCGCTGAGAGGTCTAATAGGACTAGGACAGAGGAATATCCCATGTCCCGGGCCCTCCAGAGATCATGCACCAGAGCGACCAATGCCGTCTCCGTGCTGTACCCGGGCCTGAAGCCCGATTGGTACGGGTCTAGATAATCCGCTTCATCCAGAACCAGAGGGAGCTGGTGCGCCACCACGCTCTCAACAACCTTCGCAAGAAAGCGAAGGTTGGAGACCGGATGAAAGTTATTTAACACAGCTGGGTCCAAGGCAGGCTTCTTGAGAAGGGGTCTCACCACCTCCTCCTTCAAGGCGGCGGGGAAACTACCCTCACTCAAACATGCAGATATAACCGCCTGGAACCAGCCCCGTGTCCCCTCCCTAGCTGCATAGACCAGCCAGGAAGGGCACGGATCCAATAAACATGTGGTGGAGCTCAGCCTCCCCATAATCCTGTCCACTTCCTCCGGTGTCACAGGATCAAACTCATCCCAGATAACATCGACAAGACCACCCGTGTCCCTATCGTCAGACTCCTCCCAGTCAGTCCAAACCGGTCCGAATCCGAGCGATTTTGCCCGACAGATGTTGACTAAACTCCTCGGTACGACCCTGCAAGGGTTCCTCCCTCACCTCCTGATTAAGGAGGGAGCGGGTCACCCTAAACAGGGTGGCCGGGCGATTATCTGCGGACGCGATAAGGGTAGCGAAGTGGTTAGACCTCGCCACCCTTATCGCTGCGAGATAAGACCTAATACAGGTTCTTAGTCACAATCGGTCAGATTCGGATCGGCTGGACCTCCAACGGCTCTCTAGCTCTCCGACGCTTCATCTCCCGGAGCTCCATGCAAAACCATGGAGCCCGCTGGGATCTGCACCGGGTCAGGGGCCGCAAGGGTACAACTCGGTCAAGTGCCTCCGTGGCTGCCCTTTCCCAGGCTTCCACTAAGGCATCCGCCGAGCTGTGAGCAAAGGAGGCAGGTGGGGACCCCAGTGCTGCCTGGAACCTTTCGGGGTCCAATAAGCGCCTGGGGCGGAACCATCTAGTTGGCTCAACACACCCACGGTGGGGAGTGGCAAAACGGAAGACCAGCTGCAGGAGATGATGATCGGTCCATGACAGGGGCAAAACAATTGGGGAGCCTCCACCAAGATCATCTAACCACCGTCCAGATAGAAAAACCAAATCAAGGGTGTGGCCTCCCACATGAGTTGGCCCATTTATTACTTGCGTCAGGTCCATGGCCGTCATGGAAGCCATGAACTCCCGAGCTAACTCAGATGATCCTCCCAGGGATGGTAGATTGAAGTCACCCAAAACCATGAGTTTGGTGAACTCAATCACCAGCCCCGAGAGGATATCGAGAAGCTCAGGCAGGGCTGCTGCTGCGCGACTAGGTGAAAGGTACACCAGCAGCAAGCCCAACTGCGCCCTAGGACCACAACTCAGTAAGAGAGATTCACACCCGACTATCTGGAGAACGGTGGCCTCCTGCGGACATAAGGTCTCCCTCATAACCACAGCCACTCCCCCACCCCTACCCTGAGTCCGAGGCCGGTGTAGCACCCGGAAGCCTGGTGGGCAAAGATCAACCAGGGGGATACCACCCTCTGGGCCCAACCAGGTCTCCGTGATGCAAGCCAGGTCCGCATGCTCACCATCAACCACCCTCACCCTCGACCTTATAAAGAGAGCTAGCTGACTACATCCTAACGTAACAGACAGTAACAGCAAAGTGAAAGACAATAAAGAATAACTGTGAGAACTTTTTCTAGACATGCGCACTAAACAGTCTGAAACCATAACATAACTGGTCATATGGGATTCACTATGGTTACCAGCTAAGTTATTACCACAGGTGGAAAAAACAGGGGAAATGTACAGTTAGAAATGAACTTTTCTGACGAACAAAAAAAACGTGCAGTGACATTCCCCTTCTTTCGTCAGCAAAGTGAAGACTCAAGTAAGGCACATCTTCTCACGCAGATACTCATGCTCAGCTGTAGGTAGTGATTTGTTCAGCATATCAGCAATTTGATCACGTGTAGGCACATACTGTAATGTCACAAAACCTTGTTTAACCAGTTGTCTTATGTTTTGATATCGGATGTCAATGTGTCTGGACCTTGAACCTGTAAAACGTGTTTCAGAAATATAAACCACAGATTCATTATCTTCCATAACAGTGATCGGTCGAATCGGATGTGTCCAGATATCTGTGACTAAAGCATCAAACCAGGTTAAAGAATTGCATGCATCAGACACACAAGCATACTCAGCTTCTGTAGAGGAACAAGAAACAAAATTCTGTTTACGCACATGCCAGTAAACAGGACATCCATTTAAGAACATCATGTAACCTGAAGTACTTTTCCGTGACTTCTTATCACTCGCCCAATCTGAATCTGCGTAACAACACAACTCTGCATAGTCAGTATGTGTTGGTTCCAACAACAACTTCATGTCTTTGGTGTGTTTTAGATACCTCAATAACTTCTTAACACATGTCCAATGAAACTATTTTGCCTTGCCTACATGTCGTGATAGGAGATTAACACTAAGTGCAATGTCGGGTCTAGTCCAACTACTAATATACAGCAGCGACCCAATGACTGAGCGATATAGTGTTTGATCTTCGAACTCAGGACTTGGTTCATGTGCCAAATTGTGAAAATCGGTTTGCATGGGTATACTCACAGGCTTAGCGTCCTCCATGTTGCAGTGATGTAACAGTTGTTCAATCTTATCTTCTTGTGTGAGGCTAAACCCCTTCTGAGTTTTGGTAATTTGAACACCTAAATAAGTGTTAATACATCCTAAAGACTTCAATGTGAAAAACCTTTGTAAAGTTTTAGCAAAAACCTCACTGATCTGCTTATTTGGACCAATATAAACAATATCATCGAAATAAACAAGAATTATCTCATACCTATTACCGGATCTTTTAGTAAACACGCATTCATCTGTTTCGGACTTAATAAAGCCCATTGTCAGAAAAACATAAGTACCACATTAAACCAGACTATTTCAGACCATAAAGACTTTTGTGTAGAAACCAGGTATCCCCTTCTTGCTGTCGGAAACCTGGAGGACCTTTCACATAAATTTCTTCATCAAGATCAGCGTGTAGATAAGCCGTTTCAACATCGAAGTGGAAAACCTCTAGGCCAAGAATAGTTGCAGTGGCTAAAGCAATTTTCACACTCTCAGTCCGCACTGTGGGTGAGTATGTATTTGTATAGTCTTCAGGATAACGTTGAGCGAAACCCTGGGCTACGAGTCTGGCCTTGTACAACGACTCACCATTCGGCTTCTTTTTGATCCTGTAGACCCATCGAGTACCAATAACTTTCTTGTTTGCTGGAGGGCTTGCAGGCGTAAACACTTGAAGTTTCTTTAGACTGTCCATTTCAGCCTGCATTGCCTCAAACCATTTATCTTGCTCTGATTCAGGAAGATGTTTGATCTGTGTGAACTTCTCAGGTGGAAGTGTAACATTACAAATCAAAGGTACAGGTGTTTTTGTTACTTGCCACGAATAACGTTTTGGAGGGATTCCCTTTGTGGTCCTCTTGGAACGTCTCGGAACAACCGTCCATTCTTCTTCCGTGTCGTCCTCGTCTTCATCATTGTCGCCAGCGGCAGCATCGGCAGCTTGCGAAGACGGAACAGTAGGTTGAGAAGAACTCGTGGAAGGAACATTATCCTGTGAATCTTGATCGTCAGGTTGCATGGCATCAGCAGCATCATCTCCAGGAAAATAAACTCCAGGATCGTTAGAATGAATCGTTAGAATGAATCCTGGACCAGTCAGCATCTACCTCTGAGTCCTCAGGGAGAAGGGCGGTATATAAATATTATTAAATTAAATTAAATTAAATTAAAATTAAATTAAAAGTAGCAGATTGTGAAACCACAATAACATGATGAGAGTCAATGTATTTGCTCCATTTTGAATTATCGTCAATACCCATAAATCTCATCCTTTTTGCTGCAAGACCCCCTTTCTTTCTTTGGGCTAAAGGAATATTCACCATAGCGTATGAACCAAAAATATGGAGATGTGAGAGATCAGGCTTGTGTCCATATAACATGAAATAAGGGGTCTGATTTATCACACTACTCCAAGTACGGTTGATGATATGGTTAGCATATTTGATAGCTTCACCCCAGTATGGAAGACCAAGGTTGGCATCTTCAAGAAGGCAACGCATCATGGTTTGCAAAACCCCATTTCTGCGTTCTGCCACACTATTTTCAGCTGGAGTATAAGGAGCAGATGTCTGATGTACTATCCCATTCTCACACATCCAGTATTGGAAACGCTGAGACATGAATTCAGCACCACGATCACTCTGGGTTCTGGCAATGTTGACCTCGAATTGGGTATAGACAAGACTAGCAAAGTCTTTAAAGATCTGAAAGGTCTCAGATTTTTCTTTCATAGGATATACATATCCATATCTAGAATAATTATCAACGATTGTCAAGAAATATCTTTTACCACCAAGGGTTGGTGCAAAAGGACCCACTATGTCAGTGTGTACCAAATCAAAAATGCGTGTTGACAGACATGTAGCGCGTTTTGGAATTGCTGCTGCTTTGGATTTGGCTTTCTTGCAGACAGCACAGTCCAAGAACATCTTACACCCCTTTAGATCCAAACCTCTTGCGAACTCTGGCATCTTCTTCAGAATACAGAAACTGGCATGACCCAATCTTCTATGCCACTTATGGATACACCTGGAATGCAAAGATTTACCTGTTAGTGAATTCTCAACATTAGCATTTTTATTAGGAACCTCAGGCTTGCTGTGAGCAACCTGTGTCTTTTTTGTATTTTTATTATCTTTAGGAACCTTTGGAGTAGCAACAGGATCTCTCTCTGGTACGTCTCTCTCTGGGCCTGTGCTTTTTGGAACGTGTATACTTGCCTGCTCTTGCTGCTTAGACTTTGGTTTTATGTAATAAACACCACCAATCACCATGGTTTCAGCAACTATATCTCCATCTTTGACTATATAACTTGCTTTTTCAAGATGATGGACCTGAAAATGAGAAAACCTAGACAAATGACTCTGACTAAGCAAATTACTACTGGCAGACGGAACGTAGTAAACATCTGGAATGAGAGCACCGAGCTCTTCAATATAAACAGTTCCTTTTCCCATGACCTGAACAGGATGATTTGAAAAAGAGTAAAGTTCACGAAGTTCAGGTTCAGGCTCGTGCATCTCTGTGTAAAGCTCTTTTCTGTAGGTGACATGTAATGCTGCTCCACTGTCCAAAGTCCAAAGAAGTCGTCTGTCGTACTCTGGTTGAGACTGTGGATCGTTGGTCACAACCAATGTGACAAGTGGAACTTGTGGATCACGCCTGGAACCACGACCACGACCTTGTTGTCTGCCTCTACCTCTGTTCTGTACCAGCCTGCTACCGGCCCTGCAGAAAAGGCAACCCCTTTATAAACGGCAAGAGTCTGGAATGACGTCTGCCAAATTTATTACCACAAAAAACAAACAAGACACGAACCAAGATACAGGAGCTTTGAAACACTATCTGAGCGGTTGCTTTCAGCAAACCAGCCCTCCCCACACATTCCCTTTATAAAGAGTTCAGGGCGTGGCCTCTCTTTGCCTCCTTCTGAGAAGCCCCACAGCCTTCCTCTGTTTACTCCTACTTGACTGCCTCCTGCGTCGGGCGTCCTTGAACAGGGCCAGCTGTGGGTCATCTTCATCCACACTGTCAGGCTCACACAGCTGGGTCTCCATGGTGACCAAGTGGGAGGGGCCTGCCTGAGGGCTATCATAAGCAAGATCTTCAACCCCCTCAGCAAGGTCTTCAACACCCCCCTCCTCCTCTGAGTCGTCCGACCCAACTGCCGAACCCACAGGCTGACCCTGAATCACAACAACCTCTGCCTCCTCTGGAATCTGTTCCTCTGGGCTGGTATGTGACGGGTGCTGCAACTCGTTGGGGACAATTCCGGGTGGCATGTCCCACACGATTGCAGATGTAGCATCTTGGCATCCTTGGAACGTAGGCCCTTCCACGGAAGGCACGCCTCGCTGGAGCTCCTGATGCAGGTGGTTCCCTTAAATGTGGCGCAGCTTGCATAAGTGCCTCTTCTTCGGTTAAAATTCTGCATACATGATCCACTGTGCGTTGAGCAATAGGCACTTGATTAATCTTGGAAATAGCATCTTTCCACTCATGATTCAAAGAATTGATGATAATGCTGATCATTTGAAAATCATCAATAGGATAGCCTTTTTCACCCAGTTCTTTTCTAATACCTTTCATTTTAGTCAAATGTGCTCCAATATGTTCACCAGGTTTTAATCTGGAACCATGGAACTCAGACAAAAGTAAACATGTAGACTCAATTGATGTAGGCCGATAACATGTCTCTAACTGAGTCCAAATTTGTTGGGCAGTTGCATCTTGTGAAAATGTGAGCTGCAATTCAGTGTCCATTGACATCAATAATGTTGTGCATGCTCTATTATCCAAGTCCGATATGTCAGGAGTCCATGGCTGGGCAGGAGGATTAAACACCATCATGTGAGTACCTTCTCTGCGTAGCAAAAGTCCAACCTCACTGACCCATGCCCTGTAATTCTGTCCTGACTTCTTTAATTTTGAGTCACCAGCCAGTGGTACAATAGAAGGTGTTTGATGAGGAATATACAATTGAGGTACTGGCTGTGCAGGTTGTGCTATCCGACCATAACCTGCAGGGGGCCTCAGTGGCGTTTGTGCCTGTGCCTGGACATGTGGCAGTTGCATTGAAGCTGCTGGTAGTATCGGTGCTCGCTGTGACTGTCTTTGAGCTGCTATTCCACCCTGGCCAGCAGGAGGCACTGGTGTTGGGGCTGGTGCAGTAGCATAACCTGCAGATGACACTAGCCTTTGCATATAAGAACCTGGTGGCAATTGCGTGTGGGTTAAATATGGCTGTGCTCTGCCAGGTAGAGGGACTTGCATAGAAGCAATATTAACAGGAGAAGCAATAGGAATCCTAGCACCATCAGGGGCTGGAGCCTCAGATAACGGCAGAAATCTTTGTTCTGATTCAGGGTCAGCCTGTGGGTTCGGCAGTTGGGTCGGATGACTCAGAGGAGGAGGAGGGGGTTGTTGAAGACCTTGCTGAGGGGGTTGAAGATCTTGCTGATGAGAGCCCTCAGCCAGGCCCCTCCCACTTGGTCACCACGGAGACCCAGCTGTGTGAGCCTGACAGCGTGGATGAAGATGACCCACAGCTGGCCCTGTTCAAGGACGCCCGACGCAGGAGGCAGTCAATTAGGAGTAAACAGAGGAAGGCAATGGGGCTTCTCGGAAGGAGGCAGAGAGAAGCCACGCCCTGAACTCTACATAAGGGGAATGTGTGGGGAGGGCTGGTTTGCTGAAGGCAACCGCTTGGATAGTTTGTGTTTCTTAAAGCTCCTGTCTTGTTTGTTTTTGTAGCTATAAATTTGGCAGGCATAATTCCAGCCTCTTGCCGTTTGTAAAGGGGTTGTCCCTGCCTTTTCTGCAGGGCCGGTAGCAGGCTGGTACAGAACAGTTTGCCTTCAGCCTCCCACCCCTTACTAATATTATGGAGCAGCTACGTGCTGAGAATGCCCAGCTCACCCAGCAACTCACTTTGCTGGCAGCTCAGGTGGCTCAACTGCAAGCTCAGGTTCATGCTGCACCCCCACCATCAACCCCACCAAGGAGAAATTGCCAAGTTGCTATGCCGGATAAATTTACTGGCAATCCAGAACTATTTCCTGCTTTCCTGGGACAATGCCAGCTCTTTATCAGCGTGAGAGCAGCTGATTTCCCCACTGACCGGGATAAGGTGGGGTTTGTGTTAAGCCTTTTTTCGGGTGATGCAGCTCGTTGGGGCACGCCTCTGCTGGCTCAACCTAGCCCATTGTTGGACAACTTTGTGGGGTTTTGTGATCATATGCGTCTGATGTATGAGGACCCTATTAAGATGCAGACTGCTACTCGACGCCTGAAAGCTCTGAGGCAGAGTCAACGCCCCCTACAGGGCTATATCAGCGATTTTCGGCTGCTTAGCCAGGATTCCACCTGGAATGAGGCTGCGCTCGTGGATGCCTTCCAGGATGGATTGTCAGAGGAGATGTTGGATGAACTGGCCCGTGTGGATATTCCCTCAGACCTCAATGGGCTGATCCATCTCTGCCTGCGGATCGATGCTCGGTTGCAGCAGCGAAGGAGTCGCCGTGCCACCCCACAGACCCCTGCCGCCCCTGTTGTGCGTGAGCCCCCAGTTCAAAGGGAGGAGCCAATGGAGCTGGGTGCCGCCAGGTCTCGTCTATCGGTGACTGAAATGAACAGAGGACGATCGGGGGGGTTGTGTTTTACTGTGGGGACCCTGGGCATTTGACTGCTTTTTGCCCAAAGAAGCAACAGCGGGCATCAGTGACCGAGTCTGCCCCGAGAAAGTCCCCTACTTTTCTGTCGGGAAACGCCCCGAGCCCGATCTAGACGGTGTGATAGATCGGGCGTCCCACAACAACACTGAGCGACGTCTTTCCGATGCTGCCTGTGGACCTCCACGGCATCTGATTTTGGAGGCACGTCTGATCCTTCCTGGAAAGCCAGAGGGGATTCCAGTCCATGCCTTAATTGACTGTGGGGCCACCACAAATTTTATGGACTCAGCATTTGTGGCCAAATGGGCTGTTCCCCAGTGTCCGGTGGATCCGCCCATGTTAGTGGAGACTATCGATGGTCGAGTACTCCTGTCTGGGCCAATTACGGCCGCCACGCAACCATTATGTATGGCCATCAGTTCCCATGTGGAGGCCATCCAGTTCTATATGACCTCACATCTGCACTTCCCTGTGGTCTTGGGACTGGTGTGGCTCCAGGCGCATGACCCTCAGATCTATTGGTCACAGAACTTGGTCACCTTCCCAAGCTTGCAGTGCATGGACCACTCCCGCCATATCTGTGCCGGCCAGGTGGAGGGTTCCCCAGGGGTTTCCTTGCCTCCTGAACTGTCTGACTTTGCTGATGTGTTCAGCAAGACAGAGGCGGATCAATTACCCCCGCATAGGCCCTATGACTGCCCCATTGATTTAGTCCCTGATGCACCTCTCCCAGTGGGGCGTTTGTACTCTATGTCGGACCCCGAGGTGGCTGCATTGCGGGACTTTCTGGAGAAGAATTTGGCTTGCGGTTTCATCCGGCCCTCGTCCTCGCCAGTGTCTGCACCCGTGCTCTTCGTCAAAAAGAAGTCGGGCGAATTGCGGCTTTGCTGCGATTATAGGAAACTCAACGCCATCACGGTGCACAATCGTTACCCGCTGCCCCACATCCCCGAACTCTTGGAACGACTCCGGGAGACTAAGATCTTCACAAAACTGGACCTGCGTGGAGCTTACAACCTCGTCAGGGTTCGGCCGGGTGATGAGTGGAAGACGGCGTTTGGTACTCGCTATGGACATTTTGAGTACACGGTGATGCCGTTTGGCCTGACCAATGCCCCCGCTGTGTTTCAGCATTTCATGAATGACATTTTCCGGGATTTGTTGGATCAGTTTGTCGTGATCTACTTGGATGACATCCTGATCTACCCGCCGTCGCGTGAGGTGCACCATCAGCATCTCCATCAGGTCCTGCAGTGACTCCGAGAACATCGGCTGTTTGCCAAGTTGGAGAAGTGCCAGTTCTACCGGGTGAGCATCAATTTCCTAGGTCACCGCATTTCTCCTGAGGGCATCGCCATGGAGCCGAGTAAGGTTGAGTCTTTGCAGAGTTGGCAACCCCCGCGTCGCGTGAAGGATGTTCAGCGACTTCTTGGGTTCACCAACTATTACCGAACTTTCATCCCTGGCTTTGCCGCCTTGACAGCCCCCCTCACCCGGATCCTGCAGAAGAAGACTTGGTTCCAGTGGAATGCTCCAGAACAACAGGCTTTCCAGACTTTGAAGGAAGCCTTCATGAAGGAGCCCATCTTGAAGCATCCTGACCCGCAACGGCCGTTTGTTGTGGAGGCGGACGGCTTCGACATTGCCATTGGGGCGGTGTTACTCCAGGCAACGACGCCCAGCGGTACCCTCTTCCCTTGCGCGTACCATTCACGAAAACTGAACCCTTCGGAGCACAATTATACAATCTGGGAGAAGGAGCTGCTGGCCATCAAAGTGGCGTTCGAGGCCTGGAGGCATCATCTGGAGGGAGCGCGGCATCAAATCGAGGTCCGGACGGACCATAAGAATTTGGAAAGCCTGCAGACCGCTCAGAATTTGAACCAATGCCAGATCCGGTGGTCTTTTTTCTTTGTGAGGTTTGACTTCCGGGTTCGATACATACCTAGCGGGCACAATCAAAGAGCGGATGCTCTGTCCAGGAAGCCCGAATACTCCCGAGTGGAAGACAAGCTTCTGTCCAGGACAGTGATCCCTGTCGAGTCTTTTGCTGCGGTGCGGGAGCCAGTTGATATACAGGCTCGGATCCAGGAGGCACAGCAGCAGGAGGTGTGGGTGGCTCAGCGGAAGGAGGAGGTGGGGCCAGATTCTCCTTGGATGGTCACGGATGGACTCTTGTATTATCGTGACCGGCTCTACGTTCCGGGAGGGCCACTCAGGGGACTCATCCTCAGCCAGTGTCACGATAACCCTGCGGCGGGGCATTTTGGCCTATTCAAGACCCTGAACCTGGTCTCCCGTACCTTCTGGTGGCCCCGAGTCCGACACGACGTCCAGTCCTATGTCACTTCCTGCATCCCCTGCAGGCAGGCCAAGTCAGCGACAGGGGCCCCGCCTGGATTACTGCAGCCCTTGCCGACACCCAAAAGACCCTGGGGGGCTGTGTCCATGGACTTTCTGACGGATTTACCCCCATCCTCTGGTTTTACGACAGTGTATGTGGTGGTGGACATGCTGACCAAGATGGCGCACTTCATCCCCTGTCGCGGCTTACCGTCAGCCCTCGCCACTAGTCGTATGTTCATTCAGCAGGTGTTTCGGCTGCACGGCCTCCCTGATAGTCGTCTCTGATAGGGGGGCCCAGTTTACAGCCCGCTTCTGGCAGGAGTTTATGCATGCGTTGGATATCAAGATTTGCCTCTCGTCTGCGCATCATCCTCAAACTGACGGGGGAACCGAGAAGGTCATTGGTATCCTGGAACAATATCTGCGCTGCTGTTGTGATTCAGGGCCAGCCTGTGGGTCCGGCAGCCGGCTCGGATGTCTCGGATGACTCAGATGAGGGGGAGGAGGAGGGTGTTGAAGACGAACTTGCTGATGATGGCTTGGAGGCTTCGCAGAGCCCCCAGCCAGGGCCATCTTCTCAGCTGCGCGAGCCCGAGAGTGCGGAGGATGATGACCCACAGCTGGCCCTGTTCAAGGACGCCCGACGCAGGAGGCAGTCAAGCAGGAACAAGCAGAGAAAGGCTGTGGGACTCCTCGGGAGGAGGCACAGGGAGGCCACGCCCTGAACTCTAAATAAAAGGAGTGTTTGGGGAAGGGCTGGTTGCTGAAAGCAACCGTTCCGTTTGAGGATTCTAGTTCCAGTGTTTTGTTTCTTGATCTGTTGTTTGTGTAATAAATCTTGGCAGACGCTTTCCAGCCTCAGACGCTCTCCAGTCTCTACTGTTTATACAGGGGTTGCCTTTCTGCAAGGCCGGTAGCAGGCTGGTTCAGAACAGTTTGCTTTCAGCCTCCCACCCCTTACTACTAAGATGGAGCAGCTACTTGCCGAGAATGCTCAGCTCACTCAGCAACTCACTTTGCTGGCAGCTCAGGTGGCTCAACTGCAAGCTCAGGTACATGCTGCACCCCCACCCAGGAGGAAATGTCAGATAGCAATGCCGGATAAATTTACTGGCAATCCAGAACTGTTTCCTGCTTTCCTGGGACAATGCCAGCTTTTTATCAGCGTGAGAGCAGCTGATTTCCCCACTGACCGGGATAAGGTGGGATTCGTGTTAAGCCTTCTTTCGGGGGATGCAGCTCGTTGGGGCACGCCTCTGCTGGCACAACCTAGCCCTTTGTTGGATAACTTTGTGGGGTTTTGTGACCATATGCGCTTAATGTACGAGGACCCAATTAAGACGCAGACTGCCACCCGATGCCTGAAAGCTCTGAGGCAGGATCAACGCCCCCTACAGGCCTATATCAGCGATTTCCGGCTGCTTAGCCAGGATTCCGCCTGGAATGAGGCTGCGCTCGTGGATGCCTTCCAGGATGGATTGTCGGAGGAGATGTTGGATGAGCTGGCCCGCGTGGACATTCCCTCAGACCTGAATGGGCTGATCCATCTTTGCCTGCGGATCGATGCCCGGCTGCAGCAGCGAAAGAGTCGCCGTGCCACCCCACAGACCCCTGCCGCCCCTGTTGTGCGTGAGCCCCCAGTCCAAAGGGAGGAGCCGATGGAGCTGGGTGCCGCCAGGTCTCGTCTATCGGTGACGGAAAATGACAGACGACGATCGGGGGGGTTGTGTTTTTACTGTGGGGACCCTGGACATTTGGCTGCTTCTTGCCCAAAGAAGCGTCAGCGGGCATCAGTGACCAAGCCTGCCCTGAGAAAGTCCCCTACTTTGCTGTCGGGAAACGCCCCGAGCCCGATCTAGACGGTGTGATAGATCGGGCGACCCCCAACAACCACACCGAGCGACGCCGTTCCGATGGTGCCTGTGAACCTCCACGGCATTTGATTTTGGAGGCACGTCTGATCCTTCCTGGCAAGCCAGAGGGGATTCCAGTCCATGCCTTAATTGACTCTGGGGCTACCACAAACTTTATGGACTCGGCCTTTGTGGCCAAATGGGCTGTTCCCCAGTGTCCGGTGGATCCGCCCATGTTAGTGGAGACTATCGATGGTCGAGTGCTCCTGTCCGGGCCTATTACGGCCGCCACGCAACCAGTGTGTATGGCCATCAGTTCCCATGTGGAGGCCATCCAGTTCTACATCACTTCGGAACTGCACTTCCCCGTGGTCTTGGGACTGGCGTGGCTCCGGGCGCATGATCCACAGATCTATTGGTCTCAGAACTTGGTCACCTTCCCAAGCTTGCAGTGCGTGGACCACTCCCGCCATATCTGTGCCGGCCAGGTGGAGGGTTCCCCAGGGGTTTCCTTGCCTCCCGAACTGTCCGACTTTGCTGATGTGTTCAGCGAGTCAGAGGCGGATCAGTTACCCCCACACAGGCCCTATGACTGCTCCATTGATTTAGTCCCTGATGCGCCTCTCCCAGTGGGGCGTTTGTACTCCATGTCGGAGCCCGAGTTGGCTGCATTGCGGGACATCCTGGAAAAGAATTTGGCTCGCGGTTTCATCCGGCCCTCGTCCTCGCCAGTGTCTGCGCCCATGCTCTTCGTCAAAAAGAAGTCGGGCGAGTTACGGCTTTGCTGTGACTACCGGAAACTCAACGCCATCACAGTGCGCAACCGTTACCCGCTGCCCCTCATCCCCGAGCTCTTGGACCGACTCCGGGAGGCTAAGATCTTCACGAAACTGGACCTGCGTGGAGCTTACAACCTCGTCAGAGTTCGGCCGGGTGATGAGTGGAAGACGGCGTTTGGTACTCGCTATGGACATTTTGAGTACACGGTGATGCCGTTTGGCCTGACCAACGCCCCCGCTGTGTTTCAGCATTTTATGAACGACATCTTTCGGGATCTGTTGGACCAGTTTGTCGTGATCTACCTGGACGACATCCTGATTTACTCCCCGTCGCGTGAAGTGCATCATCAGCATCTCCGTCAGGTCCTGCAGCGCCTCCGTGAACATCGGCTGTTTGCCAAGTTGGAGAAGTGCCAGTTCTACCAGGTGACCATCGATTTCCTGGGTCACCGCATTTCTCCTGAGGGCATCGCCATGGAGCCGAGTAAAGTTGAGTCGTTGCAGAGTTGGCAACCCCCGCGTCGCGTGAAGGATGTTCAGCGACTTCTTGGATTTGCCAACTACTATCGAACATTCATCCCTGGCTTTGCCGCCTTGACAGCCCCCCTCACCCGGCTCCTGCAGAAGAAGACTCGGTTCCAGTGGAACGCACCAGAACAACAGGCGTTCCAGGCTTTGAAGGACGCCTTCATGAAGGAGCCCATCTTGAAGCATCCTGACCCGCAACGGCCGTTTGTCGTGGAGGCGGACGCCTCCGACATTGCCATTGGGGCCGTGTTACTCCAGGCAACGACGCCCAGCGGTACCCTTTTCCCTTGCGCGTATCACTCTCGGAAATTGAACCCCTCGGAGCGCAACTATACCATCTGGGAGAAGGAGCTGCTGGCCATCAAGGCGGCGTTCGAGGCTTGGAGACATCATCTGGAGGAGGCGCGGCATCAAATCGAGGTCCGGACGGACCACAAGAATCTGGAAAGCCTGCAGACCGCTCGGAATTTGAACCAACGCCAGATCCGGTGGTCCCTTTTCTTTGCGAGGTTTGACTTCCGGGTTCGGTACATACCAAGCGGGCACAATCAGACAGCGGATGCTCTGTCCAGGAAGCCCGAATATACCCGAGTGGAAGACAAGCTTCTGCCCAGGACAGTGATCCCCGTCGAGTCTTTTGCTGCGGTGCGGGAGCCGGTTGATATACGGGCTCGGATTCGGGAGGCGCAGCAGCAGGAGGCGTGGGTGGCTCAGCGGAAGGAGGAGGTGGGGCCAGACTCGCCTTGGACGGTCACGGATGGACTCTTGTATTATCGTGACCGGCTCTATGTTCCGGGAGGGCCACTCAGGGGACTCGTCCTCAGCCAGTGTCATGATAACCCGGCAGCGGGGCATTTTGGCCTGTTTAAGACTCTGAACCTGGTCTCCCGTACCTTCTGGTGGCCCCGAGTCCGACACAACGTCCAGTCTTATGTCACCTCCTGCATCCCATGCAGGCAGGCCAAGTCAGCGACAGGGGCCCCGCCTGGTTTACTGCAGCCTTTGCCAACACCCAAGAGACCCTGGGGGGCTGTGTCCATGGACTTTCTGACGGATTTACCCCCATCCTCCGGCTTCACAACAGTGTTTGTGGTGGTGGACATGCTGACCAAGATGGCGCACTTCATCCCCTGTCGTGGCTTACCGTCAGCTCGCGCCACTAGTCGCATGTTCATCCAACAGGTGTTTCGGCTGCACGGCCTCCCCGATAGAGTCGTCTCCGATAGGGGGGCCCAGTTTACAGCCCGCTTCTGGCAGGAGTTGATGCGTGCGTTGGACATTAAGGTTTGCCTCTCGTCCGCACATCATCCTCAAACTGACGGGGGTACCGAGAAGGTCATCGGTATCCTGGAGCAGTATTTGCGCTGCTACGTCAACCTGCAGCAGGACAATTGGGTGGACTATCTGGCCATAGCCGAGTTTGCCTTTAACAATTCGCAGCACACCTCCACGCAGATGACACCGTTCTTGGCCAATGTGGGTTATCACCCCCGGTTTTTCCCCCTTTCTCCCGTGGACTCACCGGAGCCGGCGGCGAACGACTTCATGGCGGAGTTACAGGCGATCCATAGATTGGTGCGACGGCAGCTGGAGAAGGCCAAGGCCGACTACAAGAGGTTTGCCGATCGGTCGAGACGGGATACGCCTCCACTATCGGTGGGGGATCGGGTCTGGTTGTCCACCAGGAACCTACCGTCCACACGGCCGGCGAGGAAGCTGGACCACCGTTACCTTGGACCGTTCCCAGTCGAGGCTGTCATCAAGCCGGTCGCCTATCGTTTAACTCTGCCACGTTCCCTGCGCGTGCACCCAGTCTTCCATCGGTCCCTGTTGGTCCCCGAACAACCGGCTTGTCCACTCCGCCAAGCGGAACCTCCCCCATCAGGACCTCGTGATGGAGGCAGCACCCCCGAGTACGAGGTCGCCAGCATCAGGGATTCCTGTTGGTTGAAAGGTCGCTTCCAGTACCTGATCGAGTGGAAAGGGTACGGGCCGGAGGACTTCACATGGGAAGACGCGACCGCCGTTCATGCCCCTGCGTTGGTGACTGCTTTTCACGAACAATTCCCATCCCGACCGCATCCGGATCGGCAGCCCCGGGGGAAGGGCCCTGCGGTGCGGGATAGTGTTGTGATTCAGGGCCAGCCTGTGGGTCCGGCAGCCGGCTCGGATGTCTCGGATGACTCAGATGAGGGGGAGGAGGAGGGTGTTGAAGACGAACTTGCTGATGATGGCTTGGAGGCTTCGCAGAGCCCCCAGCCAGGGCCCTCTTCTCAGCTGCGCGAGCCCTAGAGTGCGGAGGATGATGACCCACAGCTGGCCCTGTTCAAGGACGCCCGACGCAGGAGGCAGTCAAGCAGGAACAAGCAGAGAAAGGCTGTGGGACTCCTCGGGAGGAGGCACAGGGAGGCCACGCCCTGAACTCTAAATAAAAAAGTGTTTGGGGAAGGGCTGGTTGCTGAAAGCAACCGTTCCGTTTGAGGATTCTAGTTCCAGTGTTTTGTTTCTTGATCTGTTGTTTGTGTAATAAATCTTGGCAGACGCTTTCCAGCCTCAGACGCTCTCCAGTCTCTACTGTTTATACAGGGGTTGCCTTTCTGCAAGGCCGGTAGCAGGCTGGTTCAGAACAGCTGCTACGTCAATCTGCAGCAAAACAATTGGGTGGACTATCTGGCCATAGCTGAGTTTGCATTTAACAATTCGCAGCACACCTCCACACAGATGACACCGTTCTTGGCCAATGTGGGATATCACCCCCGGTTTTTCCCCCTTTCTCCCGTGGACTCACCGGAGCCGGCAGGGAACGACTTCATGGCAGAGTTACAGGCGATCCATCGATTGGTGCGACATCAGTTAGAGAAGGCCAAGGCCGATTACAAAAGGTTTGCTGATCGGTCAAGACAGGATACGCCTCCACTATCGGTGGGAGATCGGGTCTGGTTGTCCACCAGGAACCTACCGTCAACACGGCCGGTGAGAAAGTTAGATCACTGATATTTAGGACCGTTCCCAGTCGAGGCTGTCATCAATCCGGTCGCCTATCGCTTAACTCTGCCACGTTCCCTGCGCGTGCACCCAGTCTTTCATCGGTCTCTGTTGGTCCCCAAGCAACCGGCCTGTCCACTCCGCCAAGCGGAACCTCCCCCATCAGGACCTCGTGATGGAGACAGCACCCCCGAGTACGAGGTCGCCAGCATCAGGGATTCCCGTTGGCTGAAAGGTCGTTTCCAGTACCTAATTGAATGGAAAGGTTATGGACCAGAGGACTTCACCTGGAAAGACGCGACCGCCGTTCATGCCCCTGCTTTTCATGAAAAATTTCCATCCCGACCGCATCCGGATCGGCAGACCCGGGGGAAGGGCCCTGCGGTGCGGGATAGTGTTGTGATTCAGGGTCAGCCTGTGGGTTTGGCAGTTGGGTCGGACGACTCAGAGGAGGAGGAGGGGGGTGTTGAAGACCTTGCTGAGGGGGTTGAAGATCTTGCTAATGAGAGCCCTCAGCCAGGCCCCTCCCACTTGGTCACCATGGAGACCCAGCTGTGTGAGCCTGACAGCGTGGATGAAGATGACCCACAGCTGGACCTGTTCAAGGACGCCCGACGCAGGAGGCAGTCAATTAGGAGTAAACAGAGGAAGGCAATGGGGCTTCTCGGAAGGAGGCAGAGAGAAGCCACGCCCTGAACTCTATATAAGGGGAATGTGTGGGGAGGGCTGGTTTGCTGAAGGCAACCGCTTGGATAGTTCGTGTTTCTTAAAGCTCCTGTTTCTTGGTTCGTGTCTTGTTTGTTTTTGTAGCTATAAATTTGGCAGGCGTAATTCCAGCCTCTTGCCGTTTGTAAAGGGGTTGTCCCTGCCTTTTCTGCAGGGCCGGTAGCAGGCTGGTACAGAACAATCTTGCATCTCTGAGCAAAGATTCCTGCATGGACAGTTGCGAGAGTGAGAGCTGCAATTCATGTCTTATTACTGCCTGGACATGCGGCAATGCAACTGCCTGGACATGCGGCAGTTGCATTGAAGCTGCCGGTAGTCTTGGAGCTGGCTGTGACTGTCTTTGAGCTGCTATTCTACCCTGGCCAGCAGGAGGCGCTGGCGCTGGGGCTGGTGCATTAGCATAATCTGCAGATGACACTGGCCTTCGCATATAAGAACCCGGTGGCAATTGCATGTGGGCTAAATATGGCTGTGCTCTGCCAGGTAGAGGGGCTTGCATAGAAGCAATATTAACAGGAGAAGCAATAGTAACAGGAATCCTAGCACCATCAGGGGCTGGAGCCTCAGATAACGGCAGAAATCTTGTATCTCTGAGCAAAGACTCCTCCATAGACAATTGCGAGAGTGAGAGCTCCAATTCATGTCTTAATGCAGCTTCACCAGTAGATGGTGCTATAACATTTGCTTCAGGCATCACTGTGGCTCTGTATGTCCTTTGGGACAGCCCATAATCATGTGACATAGGAGCCTCTGGTTCCCATTTGTCTGGCATGACACTCAATGATGGGCGTGACTTTGGCTTTGGAGAAGAAGGAGGCAATATGGCTTCTTCTTGTGGGTGTGGCAATATGGCCGGTTCTTGCTCATAACTCCTCTCATATTGCTGAACCATTGATACATATTCCTTTCCCTGCTGCAAACGCTTTTCAAAAACCCCAATTTGTTCACAGTAGCCTTGCATAGCCCTATCTCGCATAGTTTGCTTGGGGCTTGAAGGAGCAGAAGGAAATTTCTTCGGCCTAACTTTAGGTTTCGTTCCAAGACTTTGAATTTCATCTTGAGCCCCTGGAGTGTGAACATTTTCAAGAGCAGCTGCCAGGGAGCTTGGAAAAATAGAAAAAAGGAGTGACTGACCTTGCATCGTCAACAGGAGCAGGTGCGTCTTCTCCAAGGCGTGTGGCTGAAGCAATCGGAGTTTGTAAAGTTGAAGGGAGCTGCCCCACAGACAGGCTCCTAGCCTCCCTTTTCATCCGTGGCTTCCTTCTTGACATGTTTCAGCAGTTAATCACCGCTGCCTCACTAGCACTAACTAACTGATAACAGGCGCAGAAACATGCATCTCTAAAAACATAAATCAAACCATCCTCGATACCAAATGTCAAGGTATAAATCACCTTACTAGAGGGCGAAGGACCGTGCTTCAGAGGATGCATGATGTGCATGAAGGAAGGAAATAAAACACGACGCATAATCTTACTAAATACCTTTTAATTACAAAAATATAAAAACTAAATATATATTATAAAGAGAGCTAGCTGACTACATCCTAACATAACAGACAGTAACAGCAAAGTGAAAGACAATAAAGAATAACTGTGAGAACTTTTTCTAGACATGCGCACTAAACAGTCTGAAACCATAACATAACTGGTCATATGGGATTCACTATGGTTACCAGATAAGTTATTACCACAGGTGGAAAAAACAGGGGAAATGTACAGTTAGAAATGAACTTTTCTGACGAACAAAAAAAAAACAAGCAGTGACAAAAACCGTGCCGTGAACTGTACTCTGCGGTCGGAGATTATCCGCCGGGGAACTCCGTGTAATCGGTACATGTGAGAGAGGAACAGCCGTGCCAACCTTTTGGCCGATGGTAGTTCTTTACAGGGGATGAAGTGCGCTTGCCTGGAGAAGAGGTCCATAACAGTCCAGATCACATTATAGCCCCTGCTCTCTGGTAACCCGACGATTAGATCCATGGCAATATCTTGCCATGGTCGTTCAGGGTCAGACATTGTCTGCAATACTCCCAACGGCTTTCCAATGCGCGGTTTTGCTGTGGCACACACATGGCAGCTCCGGACGTACTGCTCCACGTCCGCCTTCATGCACGACCACCAAAATTGTCACTGCGTCAGATGCAGGGTCTTAATGAAGCCAAAATGGCGGGCCTGCTTGGCATCGTGGCACTGGTACAGAACCGTAGAACGAAGAGACAGGGGCACGTACAGCCTATCCCCATGCCAGGCCAAGCCGTCACGTATGGTGAGAAGGCCGGTGTTGTGACTCAGGGCCAGCCTGTGGGTCCGACAGCCGGCTTCGATGTATCGGAGGACTCAGATGTGGGGGAGGAGGGAAACGAACCGGCTGATGATGATTTGGAGACTTTGCAAAGTCCTCAGCCGGGAACCTCTGCTCAGCTGTGTGAGCCCGAGAGTGCGGAGGATGATGACCCACAGCTGGCCCTGTTCAAGGACGCCCGACGCAGGAGGCAGTCGAGCAGGGACAAACAAAGAAAGGCTATGGGACTCCTCGGGAGGAGGCACAGGGAGACCACGCCCTGAGCTCTCTATAAAAGGAGTGTTTGGGGAGGGGCTGGTTGCTGAAAGCAACTCTTTTGCTTGAGAGATAAGCTCTTGTGTGTTTACTATTAAATCTTGGCAGAAGCCTTTTAGCCTTGCACGCTTTCCAGTCTCTTCTTTTGAAATAGGGGTTGAGAGAAGAGGGCTGGTTCAGAACAGTTTGCTTTCAGCCACCCACCCCTTATTACTACGATGGAGCAGCTTCTTGCCGAAAATGCCCAGCTCAACCAGCAACTCACCTTGCTGGCCACTCAGGTGGCACAACTGCAGGCTCAGGTACATGCTGCCCCCCCACCCAGGAGGAAATGTCAGATAGCTATGCCGGATAAATTTGCTGGTAATCCAGAACTGTTTCCTGCCTTCCTGGGACAATGCCAGCTTTATATCAGCGTGAGAGCAGCTGATTTCCCCACTGACCGAGATAAGGTGGGATTCGTGTTGAGCCTTCTGTCGGGAGATGCAGCTCGTTGGGGCACGCCTCTGTTGGCACAGCCTAGCCCTTTGTTGGATAACTTTGGGGGGTTTTGTGACCATATGCGCCTCATGTACGAGGACCCGATTAAGGCGCAGACTGCCACCCGACGCCTGAAAGCTTTGAGGCAGGGTCAGCGCCCTCTACAGGCCTATATCAGCGATTTCCGGCTGCTTAGCCAGGATTCCGCCTGGAATGAGGCTGCGCTCGTGGATGCCTTTCAGGATGGCTTGTCAGAGGAGATGTTGGATGAGCTGGCCCGCGTGGACATTCCCTCAGACCTGAATGGGCTGATCCATCTTTGTCTGCGGATCGATGCCCGGCTGCAGCAGCGTAAGAGTCGCCGTGCCACCCCACAGACCCCTGCCGCCCCTGTTGTGCGTGAGCCCCCAGTCCAGAGGGAGGAGCCAATGGAGCTGGGTGCCGCCAGGTCCCGTCTATCGGTGACGGAAATGGACAGACGACGATCGGAGGGGTTGTGTTTTTACTGTGGGGACCCTGGACATTTGGCTGCTTCTTGCCCGAAGAAGCGTCAGCGGGCGTCAGTGACCAAGCCTGCCCCGAGAAAGTCCCCCGCTTTGCTATCGGGAAACGGCCCGAGCCCGATCTAGACGGTGTGAAAGATCGGGCGACCCACAACAACCACACCGAGCGACGCCGTTCCGATGGTGCCTGTGAACCTCCACGGCATTTGATTTTGGAGGCACGACTGATCCTTCCTGGCAAGCCAGAGGGGATTCCGGTCCATGCCTTAATTGACTCTGGGGCTACCACTAACTTTATGGATTCGGCCTTTGTGGCCAAATGGGCTGTTCCCCAGTGTCCAGTGGATCCGCCCATGTTTGTGGAGACCATCGATGGTCGAGTGCTCCTGTCCGGGCCTATCACGGCCGCCACGCAACCCGTGTGTATGGCCATCAGTACCCATGTGGAGGCCATTCAGTTCTATGTCACTTCGGATCTGCACTTTCCCGTGGTCTTGGGACTGGCGTGGCTCCGGGCGCATGATCCACAGATCTATTGGTCTCAGAACTTGGTCACCTTCCCAAGTTTGCAGTGCGTGGACCACACCCGCCATATCTGTGCCGGCCAGGTGGAGGGTTCCCCAGGGGTTTCCTTGCCTCCCGAACTGTCCGACTTTGCTGACGTGTTCAGCGAGTCAGAGGCGGACCAATTACCCCCGCACAGGCCCTACGACTGCTCCATTGACCTAGTCCCTGATGCGCCTCTCCCAGTGGGGCGTTTGTACTCCATGTCGGAGCCCGAGTTGGCTGCATTGCGGGACTTCCTGACGAAGAACTTGGCTCGTGGTTTCATCCGGCCCTCGTCCTCGCCAGTGTCTGCGCCCGTGCTCTTCGTCAAGAAGAAGTCGGGCGAGTTACGGCTTTGCTGTGACTACCGGAAACTCAACGCTATCACGGTGCGTAACCGCTACCCGCTGCCCCTCATCCCCGAGCTCTTGGACCGACTCCGGGAGGCTAAGATCTTCACGAAACTGGACCTGCGTGGAGCTTACAACCTCGTCAGGGTTCGGCCGGGTGATGAGTGGAAGACGGCGTTTGGTACTCGCTATGGACATTTCGAGTACACGGTGATGCCGTTTGGCCTGACCAACGCCCCCGCTGTGTTTCAGCATTTTATGAATGACATCTTTCGGGATCTGTTGGACCAGTTTGTTGTGATTTACCTGGACGACATCCTGATTTACTCCCCGTCGCGTGAAGCGCATCATCAGCATCTCCGTCAGGTCCTGCAGCGCCTCCGGAAACATCGGCTGTTTGCCAAGTTGGAGAAGTGCCAGTTCTACCAGGTGACCATTGATTTCTTGGGTCACCGCATTTCTCCTGAGGGCATCGCCATGGAACTGAGTAAAGTTGAGTCGTTGCAGAGTTGGCAACCCCCGCGTCGCGTGAAGGACGTTCAGCGACTCCTTGGATTTGCCAACTACTATCGGACATTCATCCCTGGCTTTGCTGCCTTGACAGCCCCCCTCACCCGGCTCCTGCAGAAGAAGACTCGGTTCCAGTGGAACGCCCCCGAACAACAGGCGTTCCAAGCTTTGAAGGACGCCTTCATGAAGGAGCCCATCTTGAAGCATCCTGACCCGCAACGGCCGTTTGTCGTGGAGGCGGACGCCTCCGACATTGCCATTGGGGCCGTGTTACTCCAGGCAGCGACGCCCAATGGTACCCTTTTCCCTTGCGCGTATCACTCACGGAAATTGAATCCCTCGGAGCGCAACTATACCATCTGGGAGAAGGAGCTGTTGGCCATCAAGGCGGCGTTCGAGGCTTGGAGGCATCATCTGGAGGGGGCGCGGCATCAAATCGAGGTCCGGACGGACCACAAGAATCTGGAAAGCCTGCAGACCGCTCGGAATTTGAACCAACGCCAGATCCGGTGGTCCCTCTTCTTTGCGAGGTTTGACTTCCGGGTGCGGTACATACCAAGCGGGCACAACCAGAGAGCGGATGCTCTGTCCAGGAAGCCCGAGTACACCCGAGTGGAAGACAAGCTTCCGCCCAGGACCGTGATCCCCGTCGAGTCTTTTGCTGCGGTGCGGGAGCCGGTGGATATACGGGCTCGGATCCGGGAGGCGCAGCAGCAGGAGGCGTGGGTGGCTCAGCGGAAGGAAGAGGTGGGGCCAGATTCGCCTTGGTCGGTCACGGATGGACTCCTGTATTATCGTGACCGGCTCTATGTTCCAGGAGGGCCACTCAGGGGACTCGTCCTCAGCCAATGTCATGATAACCCGGCTGCGGGGCATTTTGGCCTGTTCAAGACTCTGAACCTGGTCTCCCGTACATTCTGGTGGCCCCGAGTCCGACACGATGTCCAGTCTTATGTCACCTCCTGCGTCCCCTGCAGGCAGGCCAAGTCAGCGACAGGGGCCCCGCCTGGTTTACTGCAGCCTTTGCCAACGCCCAAGAGACCCTGGGGGGCTGTGTCCATGGACTTTCTGACGGATCTACCCCCATCCTCCGGCTTCACGACAGTGTTTGTGGTGGTGGACATGTTGACCAAGATGGCGCACTTCATCCCCTGTCGCGGCTTACCGTCAGCTCGCGCCACTAGTCGCATGTTCATCCAACAGGTGTTCCGGCTGCACGGCCTTCCCGATAGAGTCGTCTCCGATAGGGGGGCCCAGTTTACAGCCCGCTTCTGGCAGGAGTTGATGCGGGCGTTGGACATTAAGGTTTGCCTCTCGTCCGCGCATCATCCTTAGACTGACGGGGGTACCGAGAAGGTCATCGGCATCTTAGAGCAGTATCTGCGCTGCTACGTTAACCTGCAGCAGGACAATTGGGTGGACTATTTGGCCATAGCCGAGTTTGCCTTTAACAACTCGCAGCACACCTCCACGCAGATGACACCGTTCTTGGCCAATGTGGGTTATCACCCTCGGTTTTTCCCCCTTTCTCCCGTGGACTCACCGGAGCCGGCAGCGAACGAATTCATGGCAGAGTTACAGGCGATCCATCGGTTGGTGCGACGGCAGCTGGAGAAGGCCAAGGCCGACTACAAGAGGTTCGCCGATCGGTCGAGAAGGGATACGCCTCCACTATCGGTGGGGGATCGGGTCTGGCTGTCCACCAGGAACCTACCATCCACTCGGCCGGCGAGGAAGCTGGACCACCGATACCTTGGACCGTTCCCCGTCGAGGCCGTCATCAATCCGGTCGCCTATCGTTTAACTCTGCCACGTTCCCTGCGCGTGCACCCCGTCTTCCATCGGTCCTTGTTGGTCCCCGAACAACCGGCTTGTCCACTTCGCCAAGCGGAACCTCCCCCATCAGGACCTCGTGATGGCGACAGCACCCCCGAGTACGAGGTCGCCAGCATCAGGGATTCCCGCTGGCTGAAAGGTCGCTTCCAGTACCTGATCGAGTGGAAAGGGTACGGGCCGGAGGACTTCACATGGGAAGACGCGACCGCCGTTCATGCCCCTGCGTTGGTGACTGCGTTTCACGAACAGTTCCCATCCCGACCGCATCCGGATCGGCAGACCCGGGGGAAGGGCCCTGCGGTGTGGGATAGTGTTGTGACTCAGGGCCAGCCTGTGGGTCCGACAGCCGGCTTCGATGTATCGGAGGACTCAGATGTGGGGGAGGAGGGAAACGAACCGGCTGATGATGATTTGGAGACTTTGCAAAGTCCTCAGCCGGGAACCTCTGCTCAGCTGTGTGAGCCCGAGAGTGCGGAGGATGATGACCCACAGCTGGCCCTGTTCAAGGACGCCCGACGCAGGAGGCAGTCGAGCAGGGACAAACAAAGAAAGGCTATGGGACTCCTCGGGAGGAGGCACAGGGAGACCACGCCCTGAGCTCTCTATAAAAGGAGTGTTTGGGGAGGGGCTGGTTGCTGAAAGCAACTCTTTTGCTTGAGAGATAAGCTCTTGTGTGTTTACTATTAAATCTTGGCAGAAGCCTTTTAGCCTTGGACGCTTTCCAGTCTCTTCTTTTGAAATAGGGGTTGAGAGAAGAGGGCTGGTTCAGAACAGCCGGGATGCTCCTTCAGCTAGGCATCTGTAGCCAGCGCGTCGCACATAGCACAGGACAAATCATCCCCCACCTTGCATGCTACCTGGTTAACTGCTGTTGGGCTGTCTGGAGGGATAAGCTCCTGGACTACCGCTTCCCGTTTGGTGTCGTATTGTGGAAGTCGTGACAACGCATTGGCGAGGAAATTCCGTCCCCCCGGCATGTATTTTAACACGAAGTTGAATCGCTGGAAGTAGATAGCCCACCTGACGTGTTTAGGCGCCAACTTTCCTGGCGACTGTAGGACCTCCAAGTTCTTATGATCTATCCATACCTCGAAGGGGTGGGCAGCCCCCTCCAATAGATGATGCCATGTCTCCAGGGCTGTGCGCACAGCGAACGCCTCTTTCTCCCAAATCACCCATGCTCGCTCCGAAGATGACAGCTTCTTGGAAGAGTAGGCGCATGGTTGGAGTGCACCTTCTGCGTTTTGCTGCAACAACACAGCTCCCACCGCAACGTCACTGGCGTCCACTTGGACTACATACGGTATGTCTGGGTTGGGATGCGCCAATACCGGTTCCCTAGCGAACAGGGCCTTCAAGGACTCGAATGCCTGTTGGCACATGGTGGTCCATGCCAACTTTGACCCAGGATGTGGTTTCTCCCCGGTCTGCCGCGTACGTAACAGGTCCGTCAACGGCAGAGCTATTGCAGCAAAGCCTGGAATAAATTGCTGATAAAAGTTCGCGAAACCTAGGAAGCTTTGCAGCTGTCTTTGCATCCGTGGCGCTTGCCACTGCTGCACGGCCTCTACCTTACGAGGGTCCATCTGTATGCCGTCCGCCGATACCCGATATCCCAGGTAATCTAACCTGGTCTTATGAAACTCACACTTCGTGAGCTTCACGTAGAGACGGGCGGCTAGCAGTTTTCGCAGCACCTGACGAACAAGGGTGACATGCTCCTCCATGGTTTTGGAGTATATCAAAATATCGTCCAGGTAAACGAGCACTCCACGGTACAGGTGTTTGTGTAGCACCTGGTTTATCAGCTGCATAAAGACCGCTGGGGCTCCCTGGAGTCCGAACGGCATGACCCGGAACTGGAAACTGCCCAACGGGCAGTTGAACGCCGTCTTCCACTCATCCCCAGCCTTGATCCTCACCCGGTAGTACGCTTCCCTGAGGTCCAACCTCGTGAATATGCGTCCCGTTGACAGGTGCGCCAGAAGGTCCTTCATGAGAGGCAGTGGATACAGGTGTTCAACGCAGACCGCGTTGACTCCACGGAAATCGACGCACATGCGGAGCGTGCCATCCTTCTTTTCCCGAAACAATATAGCTGCCGCCATCTTGGACCGGGCAGGCTTAATAAACCCCCTTGCGAGATTTTTGTCAATGTAGTGTCGCAATTCCTGCATCTCACGGGGTGTCAGGGCATACATGAGCGGTTTTGGTAACTTGACACCCGGTTCGAGTTCGATGGCACAGTCCATCGCTCGGTGCGGAGGCAGGACATCACACTCCTTTTCGTTGAACACCTCGGCCAGGTCGGCATACGCCCGTGGTACGTGGGTTTCCGCCACCCCATCCACCCCTTGGGCTCTCTCGCCACTTGGCCGGCCAGCAGGCCCCACAAAAGCATGCCGTGGTGGTTGTGGCCCCACTCCCAACCGCAGGTGTTGACACCCCCCTTCCCACCACTTGTCTAACCATGTGAGCCCCAGGATTACCACCTCCGTCATAGACGGAATAACGACAAACCGCAACACCTCCCAATGAGTTCCCAATTCCAGGCGGACCGGTTCCGTCACATGGGTTACCGGTGCCCCCCCAGGAGAGACCCATCCACCTGCTGGAAACAGAGAGGGGTTGGCAGCCGCCGCACCTCAAGGCCCAACTGGGTGACAACCGCCTGACTGAGCAAGCAACGGGTACTGCCTGAATCAATAAGCGCTGGGTAGGCCTCCCTCTGACCCATCTGTGGGCTAACAAGCACTATCGGGACCGTGAAGGGCACCACCGGATCACTCACCATGGGGTCCTCCTCTTGCTCCTCCTGGCTCTCATAAGGTTCTGGGTCGTCAGCAACCGGTATCTCCATCCCCGTTGGCAGTGTCACCTTGGGCATGATGGTCGCCATCTTGTGGGCTGCCCACGACTGCTCCACCAACTTCCTTGCTGTAGCTCCCTTTCCAGGAGGGGTGGCTGTGGCCGCACGAGGCACTGGCAGTGGGCATTCGGCAGCCCGGTGTCCTGGCTGGTCACACCGGAAGCATCTGATGGTTGGCCTCAATGGTGGTACGGGTGGCTTTGCTGTTGTTGCCACGGTCTTCCGGCCCTCCTCCTTCGGTTTGTCGAGGACCCTACGGGGACTGAATGCCCCCTCCGGCCGTCCCCTGCACTCCCGTAGCCCAACGTCGAGCTTGACGGTGACACGATACCACTCCAACAGTCTGACAGGAACGCCCCACACCACACACGCCCTGCGCAGAGCCCCATCCAGCCCAGCCTGGAAGTGGTGTACCAAAAGGCGTTCCGGCCAGGAGCGTAGCTTATGAGCCACCCAATTAAACTCACCGACATATTCCACCTCAGGCCTGCCTCGCTGCTGCAGCTCTACCAACTCCGCCTCAGACCTGTGTGTACGGGCCACGTCCTCGAACTGCGTACGCAGCACGTCCAAAAACAGCCCACGCCACGGCCTCTCCCTGCAGGCTCGTGGTGATTGCCACCACCATGGCCCACTGGGAGGCGTAAGCCGTACCATACAGGTCCAAGTGATGGATGGTGTTACCCAAGAACATGGCGAGCCGGTCGGAGTGTACATGGTACGTCACCGGCAAGGGCAGGGGGCCCCAAACCAACCCCGGTCCCCAGGGTCCCCCCTGGGACCTGGGGCCCTTGTACCTGGTGCCTGCTGTTGCCCACTCGACGGCCTAGTGGAAACCCCGGTCATCATTGTCCACACAGTAGGCTCCATCTGGCCCGGTGCTCTCGAAGGTGGCAGTTCAGACCGGGCAAACCCCAGAACCGTCGGCTGAGATGGTGGCCCACGGAACCTTGGGCTTGCCAAACGAAAGCCGGACTGGCCCGTCTGACCGGGCGTCGTTCCCCTCTGTGACCACTGCCGCGTCTCACGGCCTGGGGCGACGGGCGACCAGGGTGTGGGTTCCTGGCCTCCAAACTCCCCAAACCGTTCCCTCAGAACGTCCACTGTATAGGCCCCTGGAGCCGTGGAATAACTCCACTCCTCACCTTCCTCTTCTGTCAGCTGCCGCTCCCTTCATGCCGATGCCGAGACCCCCGAATGGAACTTTCCATGGGCCAAGTCCAAGTGGTCCAGCACAGGGCTGTACCACCATTCCCCGCTCCGAGTCCGGGGCCCTTCCTCCTGACCTCCGCTGCTGTCAGCCGTGAGTGCATCGCCCCTGACCTTGGGCCGTACCACCGGCTGGGGCCCCTCCACTGCAACTGGGTCAGGTGGTGCCGCAGCAGCTGCTCCTATGAGCCCCTCCCCGCCGGCTGCCAAAGCAAGCCCCTGTGGTTCCTTTGCCATGCCCCCGAAGCGAAGGGAGGTAACAGCAAAAGAGAAACCAGGAACAACGCTGACTTACTGTCACGAACGTCCTTAACAATGAACCACAAACACAGTAAAGGAATGAGTGACGAGGTTTATTCTTCCGACACACAACAAACCGCAATAAAGTCAGCGTTGGCAGCATCCTGCTCCAACGCTCTTTTATCATGAGGACACGCCCCAACCCCACCCTTCCAGAACAAACCGGCATCCGCCCGTTACCTTATAAAGACCCCGCCCATCACCCTGCGCGTTGGCCTCCCTCCATGCACATCGTTGGTAACCCGTAGGGCCGTCTGCTCCCTCCCATGCCACCCCAGTCATCCTGTCACCACGGTCACAACCCCCCCACCAATCCGCCCTGCCCTCAACACCCGAACCGTTCCCACCACTGGTCCGCCCGAAGGTCCGGCCGAAGTAAGGGGAAGCGCAGGCATGTCCACCAACTGGCCGGCGGCCGCCTGCGGCGGTCCAGTCCTTCCGGCTGCCTCTCTATTGTCCTGATCTGGTTGGAGGGAGGTCGGCAGGCCCTGCGAAACCCCGGCGCCGGAAGGGCTTGGCTTGGCGCAGCCCTCCTCCGGCCGGTGGCCTCCCGCACCGGTTCCGGCTGTTCAAGCATCACACGCCCGTCCTGCGCAGGTGCGTTCACTGGCCGGTTGGCGGTCGCCTGCTGATGCTCCCGCTGTCCGGGTGCAGGTGCAGCCGGTGGCTCCAGTGCCAGCCGCGCAGGCGCCATGCAGCCGTTTAGCGCAGGCGCGGGCATCAGCTGGCCGGTGGCAAACTGCTGCAGCTTCTGAAGGGCAGACACCATGGCCGGCCAGCAGGTACGAGGGGGAGCCGCTCCTCTGGGCTGGTGCGGGGAACGGCTTCCGGAGACGAGAAGGGGACACCGGAGTCCGGCCGGCACGTGGCAGGGAGACGGGCTGGCGTGATGAGGTGTCCCCGACGAGTGGCAAGCCGACAGGGCTTGACAAATTTCAGACAGCGAAATTTTGGAGGAATTTTTTAAAATTAGTTGGATCATCTCAAGGCCTATTAA
Organism: Vipera ursinii; assembly: GCF_947247035.1. Lineage (NCBI taxonomy): Eukaryota > Metazoa > Chordata > Lepidosauria > Squamata > Viperidae > Vipera > Vipera ursinii. The sequence goes on from NC_139522.1 coordinate 42,656,150, forward strand.
CTGCTTTTCACCTGACTACTAATGAGGCCGCAGAATCGCCAACAAAATGGTGGAACAATATCTTAGATGCTACGTTTCTTACCAACAAACAAACTGGACTGATCTCTTCCCGTTCCCAAAGGTGGCTTACAATAATTCAGTACACAGCAGCACCGGCTACACTCCTTTCTGGGCAGCCACTGGGAAAGAATTCAACCCCATACTGGAATACCCTCAGTTACCCTCCAATTCCCAGACAATTGATCAATGGGTGAGGGGTTGGGAAGAAGTTTTGAAAAATACAAAGATGGCCTTAAAAAGACTTTTGAGACCTACAAAAAGCAGGCTGATAAAAAGAGAGCTCCCCAAAGGACATTCCATGTTGGGGAAAAGTTTTATTTGTCAATCAAATACTTACACCTTAAATTACCCAACAAGAAATTAGGACAAAAATTCTTGGGGCCTTTCCCCCATTATGAGAATCATCAACCTGGTCACTTTAGAATTGAAACTACTTAGACTTTTGGGAAAAATTTACCTGGTTTTCCATTGTAGCTTACTGAAACCTTTTTGGACCTCCACTTTAAGACCTCCCCCTAAGAAGGCACCCAGACCCCTTGTAGTAGCAGGTCAGACCCATTATGAAATGAAACGTATTCTTGACTCTAGAATTTTTAAGGGAAAATTGCAGTACCTAGTACAATGGGACAGCCATTGTCTGAAGCCATTTGGGTAAAATTTAGCGATGTGAAAGCTGACAGACGTATCAAAAAGTTTTATGAGAAACACCCCAACAAACCAAAAGCCAGCTCCTAACTTGTGTTTTGGTTACATTACAGGATCTGTCCTTTTTGTAAGGGGGGGGGCAGATGTCAACGCTGCTAACATTGAATGTTATTGCTTTGATAAAAGATGAAGAAGCAGCTATTTCATATTTTAAACTTGTGTGTTACTTTAAGAGCTATAATCAGTTATTGCTGGGGGAGGGAGGGGGAAGAATGTCTCTCAAAGCTGTCTCAAAAAAAAGAGAAGATAAGAATTTGGTGGGTTGTCTAACAGAAGGGAAAACTGACCCTTCAAATTAATTGGAGAATGTGATTTATGACAGCAATGAAAAGGAGGAGAATTGTGTTTAACATCTTGTGCCAAGGGGAGGGGAATTCAGATTCCAGCTTCTCCTAGCAAGCTTTGCTGATGTTATAGGGCTCTAAAAAAAGACTTTTAAGGTAAACAATGCCTCAGAGTCAAGTGAAGAGCTCATCTGTCGGAAACGTGACAGCAACTTTGTTTAATGTAGTTAATATACAGGTGAAACTCGAAAAATTAGAATATCGTGCAAAAGTTCATTTATTTCAGTAATGCAACTTAAAAGGGGAAACTAATATATGAGACAGACTCATTACATGCAAAGCAAGATAATAAAAGAGGAGATGGATTCCTGACAAACCTAGCAGACAACTTTGTTTCCCAAAAGTAGAGAAGGGAACTAGGGGATTAGCCATACTGGATCTAATCCTCACTAACAGAGATGAAATGATAGAAGGTGTTGAAGCCACAGGAACCTTGAGGGGAGTGATCATGCAATATTGGATTTCAACATTATAGAAGCACAAGTAATGCAGTCAAACTAGAATCTTGGACGTTAAGAGAGCTAATTTCAATAAATTTAGAGAAGGCTTGGGAAGGATTCCATGGATGAGAATCCTCAAGGGGAAAACAACTCAAAAAGCTTGGGAAATTTTGAAAAAAAAGTCTAGCACAATACCAACAAAGAAAAATAACAGCTCTCAAACAATATCAGCATGGCTGCACAAAGAACTCTCTGATAAATTGAAAGATAAAAAGACAAACATAAAAAGTGGAAAGGGGCACATAACTAAAGCAGAATATCAGCAAATAGTCCAAGCCTGCAAAGATGAAGTGAGGAAAGCTAAGGCTCAAAATGAACTAAGGCTTGTGACCAATAATCAAGGATAATTTTAAAAAAAACTTCTTTCAACATGTAAAAAACAAGAAAAAAGTTAAAGAAATGATTGCATCAAGAAGGTGACAAGCAACAGGGAGAAAGCAGAACTATTTAACTCATTTTTTTCCTCTTTTTTGCATCTGTCTTTACACAAAAGGGAGAGAAAAAAAACAGTCTAACCTATCAAAAACAATACCATAAAAATAGATTAGAATCACAAATTAAGATAGGCAAGAAAATGGCAAGTGAGCACTATGCCCGCTAAATGTAGGATAGCTGTTGCACTAGTAATCCTTAAATTACCAGGACCAGATGGATTACACTCCAAGGTTCTCAAGGAACTGGGAGATGTGATCTCAGAATAGAAATAGATTCAGGAAACTACAGACCTATCAGCTTGACCTCAATACCTGGGAAGATTCTGGAAAAGATAATCAAACAATAAATCAGCAAACACCTAGAGGCAAACAAAGTCATTACTAAAAGCCAACATGGGTTTGTCAAAAACAGATCATGCTAAACAAATCTTATTACATTCTTTGACCAAATGACAAAATTAGTGGACCAGTGGAATGCTGTGGATACAATTTACTTGGACTTCAGTAAGGCATTTGATAAAGGTGGTATAGGGTTTCCTGCCTGAGCAGGGGGTTGGACTAGATGACCTCCAAGGTCCCTTCCAACTTTATTATTATTAAATCCAAGAGTGAAACTTTTCCAGCAGATGAACTTAAAACATTTTCTCCTGCTAACTTTGGGCTGTTCTTAAGAGTACAGAGAGAGAAAGGGAGAAGAAAAACAAACAAACACATTTTTCTTCACTCTGTTTGTTGGCCAGACAAACAGAGCGATGGTATATTCTTTTTATGGCTTATTTTAAGCAGAATTTCTAGCAGAATTTTAAAATTCTTTTCTCTGTGGGTTAGAAACAATTAACAGTCACATTTACCTCACACATGAAGACTTTGACACACATATACACACAAAGACAAGGAAAAGAGAACAGAACAGGGAAACAGAACTTCTAGTTTTACACATCCTCGTCATTCCCACCATTAACTCAAATTAGGGAAGGGACATCTTAAACATACCACATGGTTGCATAGAGAGAAAGAGAGAAAGAATTACTATTTCTTATTTACCCTTTAAGTACCTTTATTTAGCCAAATTGGTTTCCCAGCAAAGCCCTGAGCAAAGCCCATTTTCTACATATGCCTTTTGCCTTTCTTTTTTTAATTCTGGCTAGGATGGGCAGCTGCCGCTCATCCCATGCCTCAAGCAAACCTCCTAGGGGAGTCCTAATTGTCACCTTTGAACCCTTGTTCTCTCTCAGATATGGGGCTCATTTTCGCTCAGTGAGGTACAAAAAGGAAAGAAAAAAACTTCTCAGGTTTTTTGGAAAAAATAAAGCATCCAGGGGGACTCCAGTTCCCAGGTGGAGTACCTTCACCTCCTTTTTGGGAACTCCAGGTTTTTGGACAAAAAAAATAAAGTGTCCAGGAAGACTCCGGTTCCCAGACAGAGCACCTTCACTTCCCTTGTTTGGGGAACGTTTCCGGACTCTTCATTAGTCCTCTCCTCCCCACTGCCTACACAGGAAATACAGGCACTCCTCCCTGCTACCTTGCAGGGATTACAGGCAGTTTCCAGGCACTTTCCTGAGCTAGGCTTTGCTTGCAGGGCCTTACCAGCTGGTTGCCCATATCCAATTCTCTCATTCACTCATTCCATTCCATTTTCACACAGCCTCTCCCTTTTCCCTAACAAAAGGTCCTGCGCTCTGGCCAAACCTCCATGCTTTCCAGGGTCTGCCACTTGAACAGATCCTTTCTGCGGCTAGGAAAGGCCAGAGGGAGCAAAATCCAACTGTGATTGGGAAAAGGGTCTTCTCACTCACACACACAGAAACATACACACATTTCTTTCACCCCCCTGGGCTTTAAAGTTAAAATTTAAAGGTACTCACCTTCACTTTCTTTCCAAAGCAGGCCTTGAGTTCAAACCCCAAGCTCCCTTTACTACCCTGACTCCACATAGGCAGGGCCTGGGAAACCCATCCACAGACACAAAGGGGTCTGCTGCCAGTAAGATGGGGCTTACCAGTTTCAGTCCATTGGAGAGGTTAGCTTGGAGTCCCATCTGGGGTGCCAAATTGTTGGAAGAAAAGTCTTCATTATGGTTCATCCAAGCTGGGAATAAAAATGGCAACTGCTTTGGGAAGAAGGTTGTAGTTTATTGAAGAGGAGAACCAGACAGGAAGTTGGCTGGCAGAAAAGAAGGGCTGACCACATGTAGGGAATAGGTTTTTATACCCTCTGGATCCTTTTGCTTGGAGTTGCTTCCTGTTCCTGTTTGAGGCTATTTCCTGTGTCATGAACTTTTGACCTGAGTCTGAGTGTGCCTTTTCTGGTATTCTGATGAGTCAATCCTATTGTGTCCTGTCTTAGACTTTGGGTGGGGTATGTAGATTTCAGGTCTTTGTCTTCTTAATGTTCTAGCTCCAACCTTCCTGATGGTTTACATTTGCATATCTATAGAACTGGTTTTCTGCTTGGGGGAAGGAGACCTGGGACTATTATGAAATCTGGGCATGCTTTCCTGGTTCTTCAATATCTTTTTAGGAAATATATTTTTCTGCCCTTTTAATATTTCCTTCTCTGGGGAGCTGACTTCCCACAATAGCAATAAAATTAAAAATGTATAATCTAAAGAGAAATCATTAAACAAAATGGTGAGTCCAGTGAACAACACAGAAACATATATTACACATTCAGCAAGGGGCTGCAGCCCACGTAGTTCAGGGTCTGGGAAGAGAACCAGGTATTTAACGCCCTCCAGAATACTGTCAAGGTGGAAGCTACTGTACCTGTATTTCAGGGGGAATCTCATTCCAGAGGGCAGGTGCCGTGACAGAGAAGTCATGCTTCCTGGGTCTCAATGGATAATACTGTTTGATTGAAGGAATCCAGAGCATGCCAACCCGGTTGTTTTGAACCAGCTGGGCAGACCCCACAGGAGATAAATAGTCCCTCAAGTAACTAGACCCTATAGCATGTAGGGCTTTATAAGTAATAACCAGCACCTTGAATTGCAGCCAGAAGCAAACTGGCAACCTATGCAATTTGTAAAACAAGAGTGTCATGTGAAAACACTGAGGCATGCCCATCACTTTCCACACTACTGTATTCTGGCCCAGTTGGTGCTACTGAGTGGTCTTCAAGGACAGCCCCATATACAGCACATTGCAGCAATAGAGAATTTTATTAATTCATTTATTAGTTTTATGCCTTTCCTTTCCACCAGCAAATGGTGCTCAAGGTGTTAGTCTGTTACATTTCTGTGTGGATTTTTAAGAAATAATACATGAAAATTTTAAAAATCTGCAGAGATTCCTTAAATTCTCATTTTTCTTCTAATCACTATACATACAGATTTTGCACTAGCACCATTTTTTTTACTAATCTGTAGCTGGGTTGTTGTTGTTGTTTTGGTGGAAAGGACAACCCCCTAAACATATACATTCAGGAAATCTAGACTATCTGTCCCATTTTTTCTGTTGCCAACAATATTATTGGTAATTCAAATTCAAAATGACATTTTATGCCTCTTTCTTTACAATGATCTAACAGTTCTTCAAATTTATGCAGTTCACATGTGTGAGTTATATATTAAAGGAACTTAAGTGAGCTAAGAGATGCCTAGAGCATCACTGGCAAAAGACAAGGAGCGAAAATGATCGGACACAAGCTAGAGCTGCTATTAAGGCCTACCTTGTGGCAATAAGGGTGGCAAACCATAACTACTTCTCTGCCCTTATTGCGTCTGCTGATAATCACCCAGCGGCCTGATTTGGGATGACTCAGTCACTTGTGGGAGGGAGCAATGCCAAAGTCCACCTAAAGGGGCACTGTGAAGAATACGCTGTGCATCTGGCAGACAAAATTGGTCACATTTGCTCTACGTTGGACTCCAGCCTTACAGAAGAGTCTATGGAGGTGGTGGGGGCTATGTCTTGCAAGGTGATCTGGGAAGAGTTCGAGCCTGTGGAACCTGAGGAAGTGGACAGGGCTCTCTCAGCTGCTAGTTCGGCCACTTGTGTGCTAGCTACATTAGAGCATGGTAACATTCTGGGCTGGCTCTGGGAATTGGAGGTGGGCAAAACTATATTGTGCTGGTTCTCCTCCATTCATGAGGGCTGGTTTCAGTCAGTATTGATAGAAGGAGAGAGATCTAGCCCACAGCCCCTACTTTGTGGGGTGCCTCAGAGTTTTGTTCTTCCTTCCCTTTTATTTAACACTTATATAAGGCTGCTGGGTGAGGTGATCCATTAGTTTGGGTGGGATATCATCATTATGCAGATGAGACCTAGCTTTATATCTCTACTCCAGGCCCTTTGAGTGATGCCATGGAGGTCCTATCCCAGTGTCCAGAGGCTCTTGGGCACTGGATGGAGCAAAATGGGCTCTGATTCAACCCTAGAAAGACAGAGTGGTTGTGGGTATTTGGACACCCCCTACCCTGGAAAACAAGGTTCTTCCATCTCTGTTACTGGATGGTTTTGCACTGTCCCAGACAGACCCCCTCCTGGACTCATGGCTCCTGCTCAAAGAGCAGGTGGCAGCCATGGCTAGGAGGGCCTTTGCACATCATACCTGGACTGGGAAGCCCTGCTCACAGTAACTCACACCCTTGTAACCTCCAGATTAGACTACTGTAACATGCTCTACATGGCACTTCCCCTGAAGACCATTCAGAAACTTCAGCTGGTATACAATGTGGCTGTGCAGGTCGTAAATGGTACCAGATACACAGCATAGGTAACACCACTACTCCATGAGATGCATTGGTTATTGATGTGTTTCTGGGTGCAATTCAAGGTACTGGTGGTTACCTTTAAAGCCCTAAATGTATTGGAACTGGGGTACCTGAGGGATTGCCCTTTTCCAAGAGTCTCTACCTGTCCACCAAGATCAAGCAGAAAGGGCATGTTGCAGATCCCATCATCCCAAGAGTGTTGGTTGGTGGGGACCAGAAGATGAGCTTTTTCCACAGTGGCCCCTGCTATATAGAACATCCTCCCTTTGGAGATTAGGATGGCCCCAACCCTGTTAGCCTTCCATGAGGCCCTAAAAAACTAACTGTGTTTATGTGCCTAGGGTGTTGTGATTCAGGGTCAGCCTGTGGGTTCGGCAGTTGGGTCGGACGATTCAAAGGAGGAGGGGTTTGGAGAGCCTGCAGAGGACAGCCCTGAGGCTTCGCAGAGCCCTCAGCCAGGCCCCTCTCATCTGGTCACTACGCAGACCCAGCTGTGTGAGCCTGACAGCGTGGATGAAGATGACCCACAGCTGGACCTGTTCAAGGACGCCCGACGCAGGAGGCAGTCAATCAGGAGTAAACAGAGGAAGGCAATGGGGCACCTCGGAAGGAGGCAGAGAGAAGCCACGCCTTGAACTGTTTAAAAGGGGAATGTGTGGGAGGGCTGGTTTGCTGAAGGCAACCATTTGAATAGCTCCTGTTTGAGTGGTTCGTATTTTGTTTTGCTCAGTTTGCTCTGTTTTGGATCTGTTTTGTGTAAATAAATATGGCGGGCTTACTTCCAGCCTTTTGCCTTGTGTAAAGGGGTTGTCCCTGCTTTTTCTGCAGGGCCGGTAGTAGGCTGGAACAGAACAGTTTGCCTTCAGCCTCCCACCCCTTATTATTATTATTATGGAGCAGCTACGTGCTGAGAATGCCCAGCTCGCCCAGCAACTCGCTTTGTTGGCAGCTCAGGTGGCTCAACTGCAAGCTCAGGTCCATGCTGCACCCCCACCATCACCCCCACCCAGGAGAAAATGCCAAGTTGTGATGCCGGATAAATTTAATGGCACTCCAGAACTGTTTCCTGCTTTCCTGGGACAATGCCAGCTCTTTATCAGCGTGAGAGCAGCTGATTTCCCCACTGACCGAGATAAGGTGGGGTTTGTGTTAAGCGTTCTTTCGGGTGATGCAGCTTTTTGGGGCACGTCTCTGCTGGCTCAACCTAGTCCATTGTTGGACAACTTTGTGGGGTTTTGTGATCATATGCTTCTGATGTATGAGGACCCTATAAAGACGCAGACCGCTACTCAACGCTTGAAAGCTCTGAGGCAGGGTCAACACCCCCTACAGGGCTATATCAGCGATTTTCGGCTGCTTAGCCAGGATTCCACCTGGAATGAGGCTGCACTTGTGGATGCCTTCCAGGATGGATTGTCGGAGGAGATGTTGGATGAGCTGGCCCGTGTGGATATTCCCTCAGACCTCAATGGGCTGATCCATCTCTGCCTGCGGATTGACGCTCGGTTGCAGCAGCAAAGTAGTCGCCGTGCCACCCCACAGACCCCTGCAGCCCCTGTTGTGCACGAGACCCCAGTTCAAAGGGAGGAGCCAATGGAGCTGGGTGCCGCCAGGTCTCGTCTCTCGGTGACTGAAATGAACAGACGACGGTCGGGGGGGGTTGTGTTTTTACTGTGGGGACCCTGGGCATTTGGCTGCTTTTTGCCCAAAGAAGCGACAACGGGCATCAGTGACCGAGTCTGCCCCCAGAAAGTCCCCTACTTTTCTGTCGGGAAACGCCCCGAGCCCGATCTAGATGGTGTGATAGATCGGGCGTCCCACAACAACACTGAGCGACGTCTTTCCGATGCTGCCTGTGGACCTCCACGGCATCTGATATTAGAGGCACATCTGATCCTTCCTGGCAAGCCAAGGGGATTCCAGTCCATGCCTTAATTGACTCTGGGGCCACCACAAATTTTATGGACTCAGCATTTGTGGCCAAATGGGCTGTTCCCCAGTGCCCGGTGGAACCGCCCATGTTAGTGGAGACTATCGATGGTTGAGTGCTCCTGTCTGGGCCAATTAAGGCCGCCACGCAACCATTATGTATGGCCATCAGTTCCCATGTGGAGGCCATCCAGTTCTATATCACCTCAGATCTGCATTTCCCTGTGGCCTTGGGACCGGCGTGGCTCCGGGCGCATGACCCACAGATCTATTGGTCACAGAACTTGGTCACCTTCCCAAGCTTGCAGTGCGTGGACCACACCCACCATATCTGTGCCGGCCAGGTGGAGGGTTCCCCAGGGGTTTCCTTGCCTCCCGAACTGTCCGACTTTGCTGATGTGTTCAGCAAGACAGAGGCGGATCAATTACCCCCGCATAGACCCTATGACTGCCCCATTGATTTAGTCCCTGATGCGCCTCTCCCAGTGGGGCATTTGTACTCCATGTCGGACCCCGGGTTGGCTGTATTGCGGGACTTTCTGGAGAAGAATTTGGCTCGCGGTTTCATCCGGCCCTCGTCCTCGCCAGTGTCTGCACCCGTGCTCTTCGTCAAAAAGAAGTCGGGCGAATTGCGGCTTTGCTGCGATTATACGAAACAACGCCGTCACGGTGCACAATCATTACCCGCTGCCCCTCATCCCTGAACTCTTGGACCGACTCCGGGAGGCTAAGATCTTCACGAAACTGGACCTGCATGGAGCTTACAACCTTGTCAGGGTTCGGCCGGGTGATGAGTGGAGCGTTTGGTACTCAGTACGGACATTTTGAGTACACGGTGATGCCGTTTGTCCTGACCAACGCCCCCGCTGTGTTTCAGCATTTCATGAACGATATTTTCTGGGATTTGTTAGATCAGTTTGTCGTGATCTACTTGGACGACATCCTGATCTACTCCCCGTCGCGAGAAGTGCACCATCAACATCTCTGTCAGGTCCTGCAGCAACTCCGAGAACATCGGCTGTTTGCCAAATTGGAGAAGTGCCAGTTCTCCCGGGTGACCATCGATTTCCTGGGTCACCGCATTTCTCCTGAGGGCATCGCCATGGAGCCGAGTAAGGTTGAGTCTTTGCAGAGTTGGCAACCCCCACGTTGTGTGAAGAATGTTCAGTGACTTCTTGGGTTCGCCAACTATTATCGAGCTTTCATCCCTGGGTTTGCTGCCTTGACAGCCCCCCTCACCCGGCTCCTGCAGAAGAAGTCTCAGTTTCAGTGGAACGCTCCAGAACAATGGGATTTCCAGATTTTGAAGGAAGCCTTCATGAAGGAGCCCATCTTGAAGCATCCTGACCCGCAACGGCCGTTTGTCGTGGAGGCGGACGCCTTCGACATTGCCATTGGGGCGGTGTTACTCTAGGCAATGACGCCCAGCGGTACCCTCTTCCCTTGCGCGTACCATTCACGAAAACTGAACCCTTCGGAGCGCAATTATACAATCTGGGAGAAGGAGCTGCTGGCCATCAAAGTGGCATTCGAGGCCTGGAGGCATCATCTGGAGGGAGCGCGGCATCAAATTGAGGTCCGGACGGACCATAAGAATTTGGAAAGCCTGCAGACCGCTCGGAATTTGAACCAACGCCAGATCCGGTGATCTCTTTTCTTTACGAGGTTCAACTCGTACATACCTAGTGGGCACAATCAAAGAGCGGATGCTCTGTCCAGGAAGCCCAAGTATTCCCGAGTGGAAGACAAGCTTCTGCCCAGGACAGTGATCCCCATCGAGTCTTTTGTTGCGGTGCGGGAGCCGGTTGATATACGGGCTCGGATCCGGGAGGCACAGCAGCAGGAGGTGTGGGTGGCTCAGCGGAAGGAGGAGGTGGGGCCAGATTCTCCTTGGACGGTCACGGATGGACTCTTGTATTATCGTGACCGGCTCTACGTTCCGGGAGGGCCACTCAGGGGACTCATCCTCAGCCAGTGTCACGATAACCCGGCAGCGGGGCATTTTGGCCTGTTCAAGACCCTGAACCTGGTCTCCCATACCTTCTGGTGGCCCCAAGTCCGACACGACGTCCAGTCCTAGTTCACTTCCTGCATCCCATGCAGGCAGGCCAAGTCAGCGACAGGGGCCCCGCCTGGATTACTGCAGCCCTTGCCGACACCCAAAAGACTCTGGGGGGCTGTGTCCATGGACTTTCTGATGGATTTACCCCCGTCTTCTGGTTTTATGACAGTGTATATGGTGGTGGACATGCTGACCAAGATGGCGCATTTCATCCCCTGTCGTGGCTTACCATCAGCGTACCAACTAGTCGTATGTTCATTCAGCAGGTGTTTCGGCTGCACGGCCTCCCTGATAGTCGTCTCTGATAGGGGCCCCCAGTTTATAGCCCGTTTCTGGCAGGAGTTGATGCATGCGTTGGATAACAAGATTTGCCTCTTGTCCGCGCATCATCCTCAAACTGACGGGGGAACCGAGAAGGTCATTGGTATTCTGGAACAATATCTGTGCTGCTACATCAATCTGCAGCAAAACAATTGGGTGGACTATCTGGCCATAGCTGAGTTTGCATTCAACAATTCGCAGCACACCTCCACACAGATGACACCGTTCTTGGCCAATGTGAGATATCACCCCCGGTTTTTCCCCCTTTCTCCCGTGGACTCACCGGAGCTGGCAGCGAACGATTACATGGCAGAGTTACAGGCGATCCATCGATTGGTGCGACAACAGTTAAAGAAGGCCAAGGCCGATTACAAAAGGTTTGCTGATCGGTCAAGGCGGGATACGCCTCCACTATTGGTGGGAGATCGGGTCTTGTTGTCCACCAGGAACCTACCATCAACACGGCCGGTGAGAAAGTTAGATCCCCGATATTTAGGACCGTTCCCAATCGAGGCTGTCATCAATCCGGTCGCCTATCGCTTAACTCTGCCACATTCCCTGCATGTGCATCCAGTCTTTTATCGGTCTCTGTTGGTCCCCGAGCAACCGGCCTGTCCACTCCACCGATCGGAACCTCCCCCATCAGGACCTTGTGATGGAGACAGCACCCACGAGTACAAGGTCACCAGCATCAGGGACTCCCGTTGGCTGAAAGGTCGTTTCCAGTACCTGATCGAATGGAAAGTCTACGGACCAGAGGAGTTCACCTGGGAGGACGTGACCACCGTTCATGCTCCTGCTTTGGTGTCTGCTTTTCATGAACAATTTCCATCCCGACCACATCCAGATCTGCAGACCCGGGGGAAGGGCCCTGCGGTGCGGGATAGTGTTGTGATTCAGGGTCAGCCTGTGGGTTCGGCAGTTGGGTCGGATGATTCAGAGGAGGAGGAGGAGGAGGGGTTTGGAGAGCCTGCAGAGGACAGTTCTGAGGCTTCGCAGAGCTCTCAGCCAGGCCCCTCCCATATGGTTACAACGCAGACCCAGCTGTGTGAGCCTGACAGCGTAGATGAAGATGACCCACAGCTGGCCCTGTTCAAGGATGCCCGACGCAGGAGGCAGTCAATCAGGAGTAAACAGAGGAAGGCAATGGGGCACCTCAGAAGGAGGCAGAGAGAAGCCACGCCTTGAACTGTTTAAAAGGGGAATGTGTGGGAGGGCTGGTTTGCTGAAGGCAACCATTTGAATAGCTCCTGTTTTAGTGGTTCGTATTTTGTTTTGCTCAGTTTGCTCTGTTTTGGATCTGTTTTGTGTAAATAAATTTGGCGGGCTTACCTCCAGCCTTTTGCCTTGTGTAAAGGCGTTGTCCCTGCCTTTTCTGCAGGGCCGGTAGTAGGCTGGAACAGAACACTGGGTTGATGATCCTTACAGTGGGGAAAGACCCCAATAATTTTGCTCCTAATTTCTTACTGGGTAATTTGAGGCGTAAATATTTGGTTGACAGATAAACCTTTTCCCCAACTTGGAATGTTCTTTGAGGGGCTCTCGTTTTATCTGCCTGCTTTTTATTAGTCTCAGAAGTCTTTTTCAAAGCAGCTTTCATGTTTCTCCAAACTTCTTCCCACCCCGTCACCCACTGATGAAGTGTCTGGGAAGCGGAGGGCACCTGAGGGCATTCAGGTATTGGGCTGAACTCTTTTCCTGTCACTACTCTGAAAGGTGTGTAGCCAGTGCTGCTGTGAACAGAATGATTGTAGGCCACCTCTGCGAAAGGGAGGAGGTCGGTCCACTTTGATTGTTGGTATGAAACATAACATCTGAGATATAGCTCCACCATCTTGTTAGTGGATTCAGCAGCCCCATTGGTAGCTGGATGGAAAGCAGATGATAGGCCTTGAGACGATCCAATTAATTTAAGAAAACTCCTCCAAAACTTCACTGTGAACTGCACCCCCCTGTCTGAAATTATTCACTTAGGGGAGCCATGCAGCCGATAGATATGTTTCAGGAACAATTTAGTTGTCAACGCTGCTAACTTGACATGAGATGAAGAAGTAGCTATTTCATATGTTAAACTTGTGTATTGCTTTAAGACTTGTGTATTGTTTTAGTTTAAAAATTGGTGGGAGGAAAGAGTAGGAATGCACTTTCAAGGCCATTTGTCTCTCTAAAGAAGATAAGATTTTGGCGGTTCTTCTAACGGAAGGAAAACTGATTCTTTAAATTAATTGGAGAATATGATTAATGGCAAAATTAGAAAGGTGGAGAATTGTGTTTAATTATATTGTGCAAGGGGCGGAGATTTCAGATTCCAGCTTCCTTCGAGCAAGCAGTTACCAGTGTATTAGGCTAATAAAGGACTTTTAATAATAATAATAATAATAATAATAATTTTATTTATATACCGCCCTTCTCCCGAAGGACTCAGGGCGGTGAACAGGGCAAGAATAAAAAATACAAAGTTACAAAAGTTAAAAAAGAATTAAATATATGCCCACTAAAAACAGTAAATACAAATATTAAAATAACAATAAAAAACCCCACCAATCCCCCATCAGGCCAGGTAAACAATGCCTCAGAGTCACTTGAAAAGCCCATACATCAGAAACTTGACATCAAGCTGGAATCCACACTACTTTTTAAACTAATTAGGGAGTCCCGACCTCCCATCGCTGTCTCCAAGCTTCAGAGGCAGTCTGGCAGAGTTGGGGAAGATCCCATAATGGAAGGAGTAAAATTGCCTGAAGCCAGCTCCCTGGCACCAGCAGCCACCCCAGTGGGGGAAGGGCCAGCGAAGAAGCCGGCAAGGAAAGAGTTTCAGCAATCCTCCCAGCTGGGAGCTGGACCCAAACAACCAGGAGAGTGGATTAAGCCCAGTAGAGACTCCAGGAGCCTTGGAGCAGCCAGACCAGCTGAGATTGAATACTTGGGTGAGTGGAAAATCCTGTCTGCACATCAGACTGCTTGCCAGCCTCAGGAGTCCCCTGCCAAGCCCTCCAGATCCATAGAGACAGAGGACCCCAGCCTGGGGCCTCTGCAGCAATGGGAGTTTGGGGAGCCCCCACAAATGAAAGGCCAACAACCTCTGAGCTTGCCCCAACTAATAGAAGCCTTGCAACAGCTGGGGGTGGTGCAGAAGCCTGGAGATCAGGAGCTGGTGGGAGGACAACAGCAAGGGTGGCAGCAGCAGGACCCAGATGTGCAACCCCTGAATGTACACCAGGGCCAGACGGGCCAGCAGCAGGGGGGGCCCTGGCAGCCATTAAATCAGCAACCAGAGTGGGGCCAGCAGCCACTGGAGACACAACAACAACAGTGGGGGCCCTGGCAGCTGGTGAATCAACAACCAGGAGGGGGCCAGCAGCAGTGGGACCCCCAGCAACAGTTGATCCAACAACCAAGTGGGGGACAGCACCAATGGGGGCCCCAGCAGCCGTTGAACCAACAAACAAACTGGACCGACCTCCTAGCTTTTGCAGAAGTGGCTTACAATAATTCAGTACATAGCAGCACTGGTTGCACTCCTTTCTGTGTAGCCTCAGGGAAAGAATTCAACCCCATACTGGAATACCCTCAGTTACCCTCCGCTTCCCAGACTCTTGATCAGTGGGTGAGGGGTTGGGAAGAAGTTTGGAAAAATACAAAGGTGGCCTTAAAAAAGACTTTTGAGACCTACAAAAAGCAAGCTGACAAAAAGAGAGCGCCCCAAAGAACATTCCAAGTTAGGGGAAAAGGTCTATTTGTCGACCAAATACCTACGCCTGAAACTACCCAACAAGAAATTGGGACCGAAATTCTTGGGGCCTTTCCCCATTGTGAAAATCATTAACCCGGTCACAGTGAAATTGAAACTACCCAGACTTTTGGGGAAAATTCACCCAGTGTCCCATTGTAGCTTGCTGAAACCTTTTCGAACCTCCACTTTAAGACCTCCCCCTAAGAAAGCACCTGGACCCCTCGTGGTAGCAGGTCAAACACATTATGAAGTGAAACGTATTCTTGACTTTAGAATCTTTAAGGGAAAATTGCAATACCTAGTACAGTGGAAGGGATACCCATTGTCTGAAGCCACTTGGGTGAAATCTACTGATGTGAAAGCTGACAGACTTATCAAAAGGTTTTATGAGAAACACCCCAACAAAACAAAAGGCAATTCCTAACTTGTGTGTTGTTTACATTACAGGATCTGTCCTTTTTCTAAGGGGGGCCGGATGTCAACGCTGCTAACATCGAATGTTATTGCTTGACAAGAGATGAAGAAGTAACTATTTCATATGTTAAACTTGTGTATTGCTTTAAGACTTGTGTATTGCTTTAGTTTAAAATTGGTGGGAGGGAAGAGTAGTAATGCACTTTGAAGGCCATTTGTCTCTCTAAAGAAGATAAGATTTTGGCAGTTCTTCTAACGGAAGGGAAACTGATTCTTTAAATTAATTGGAGAATATGATTAATGACAACATTAGAAAGGTGGAGAATTGTGTTTAATTGTATTGTGCAAGGGGCGGAGATTTCAGATTCCAGCTTCCTTTGAGCAAGCATTTGCCGGTGTATTAGGTTAATAAAGGACTTTTAAGGTAAACAATGCCTCAGAGTCACTTGAAAAGCCCATACGTCAGAAACTTGACATCAGTGAGTCGTTGGGCCAATGGGAGTCCTTTGCAAGTGATTAAATGAGCCTGCTTCAAAAACAGGTCTATCATAGTCCAGATGACATTATTTCCTCTACTTTCAGGTAGGTCTACTATAAAGTGCATAGCTATTTCTTCCCATGGTTGAGAATGGTCTGCCACTGGCTGCAGTAACTCAGGGGTTTTCCTTGGAATTCTTTTCATGGTGGCACATACAGCACAACTCCTGACATAGTTTTCCACATTCTGTTTTAGCCCCGGCCACCAAAATTGCCGGGAGATGAGATGTAGAGTTTTTAGATATCCAAAGTGTCCCGCCTGTTTTACGTCATGGCTGTGTTTGAGAGCATTAAGATGGAGGGCTTCAGGCAAATACAGTTTTCCCCACTTGTAAGCCAAACCATCCCTGCATGTTAGGGAGGCTTGATTGTCTTTGAACCATTGATTGGTGAGGAGCTCTTGTTTTATTTTCTTTGCCCCAAGGGTCATCAGGGTTAGGGGCCGTGCGAGGCATGAGTTGAGCAGCAGTTTGTGGATGATTGCCTCATTAACCTCTTCGCGTTCACTTTTGTACTGGGGTAATCTCGATAACGCATCAACTAGGAAGTTTTTTCCTCCAAGTATGTACTTTAGAGTGAAGTTGAAATGGTTAAAGTACTGTACACACCGCACTTGCTTTGGGGACAATTTGCGAGGAGTTTTCAGTGCTTCTAGATTTTTGTGATGTGTCCATACTTCAAAAGGGACCTTGCTCCCTTCTAGATAGTGTCGCCAGTTTAATATAGCCCACCTAATTGCGAAGGCCTCCTTCTCCCAGATTGCCCATCTTCTCTCGCTTTCAGTAAATTTTGTAGAGGTGTAGGTGCAGGGTTGCAAGACCCCGATTTTGTTCTTTTGCACTAATACAGCTCTGAATGCCACGTCGCTGGTGTCAGCTTGAATTACAAAGTGCTCCCCTGGGCAGGGTTGTGTTGTGGCCCCAACCCCCGTGCCTGTCCTAACCGAGGAAGAGGACTCTGAGGATGATGGGGAGGAACTGGCAAGGCCTCCCTCTCCAGGACCCTCCTCTCTGGCAAGGCCTCCGTCTCCATCTGAAGGCCGAGAGGAGCAGCCTGGGAGTAGCCAGGCTGGGAGCCAGGCTGGGACGGAGCTTGAGCAACTGCAGCAGATACAGTCTAGCAAAGATGACTCATGGCTAGACCCCCGAGAAAGACGCAGGGCTAAGCGTTTACAGCAGCGTAGAAAGAGTAGGAGGGCCAGGGATTAGCTGAGTCATTGAGCCAAAAGGGGGTGTGGCTGCTCTCAGAACTTTGTGGTGAAGAATTAATTCACCACAGCTTCTGGTCACGTCTGTCGGATTTCTCTACCTGTGTGAACCCTGGTCTGGATTTCGTGACTACGCTTTTTGATCTCTGCTTTTGGGTTTGTTTGTCTGGACTTTCTTGGAATTACTTGTTGACAGTTATCTCATGTCAGCGAACGTTTGAGATAACTAGCTTATTTTGGCTGACTGTGGGTAGCTTGCTGCCAAGACTTTATCGGACAGCAATTATATTGTAGTATAAAGAATTAACCCTTTTGTTTCGTACCTGCTTGTCCGGCTGTTTGTACCTTGAGGGAGGGGGAACAGAACAGGGTGCTTTAGAACCAGTTCAGCAGCAAATAGTCTTTTTAAATTCTCAAAAGCTGTTTGGCAGCTCATAGCCCATGCTAGTGGTTGGCCCGGTCATGGTTTCCCTCCTTCTTTGCCTGTTTTAAGTAGTTCTGTAAGGGGCAGGGCAATCTCGACAAAGGAGGGGATGAATTGATGGTATAAGTTGGCAAAACCTAGGAAGCTCTGGAGCTGTTTGCGAGTCTTTGGGTGTTGCCATTCAATTATAGCTTTCACTTTGGCTGGGTCCATTTCAATGCCATCATTGGAAATTCTATAGCCAAGATAATCTAATCGGGTTTGGTGAAATTCACATTTTGACAATTTGACATAAAGCTTGGCATTCAATAGTTTCTTTTTTTTAAATATTATTATTAAACAAATTTTAAATAAAAAAAACAAGAACATTATTACAAAGTACTGAAAAGTGCATCAAATAGAAAAACACCAAGACATCCTAGACACCAAAAAAACAAAAACAACAACATTAGACAGGACCGGGGAGTGTAATACTACCCCTAATTTCTTTTTCTCGTGCATCCCAGGCTAAGTAACCTTTAATTACCAAATGTTAGAAGTCTATCATTGTATATATCTCCAGATTCTATACCTCAAAAAAAAAAAATACACAATCATCTGGTATTTCCCCCGTTGAGATTAAATATTCTATTTTGTAACCATGAATACCAGGAGTCCCAACTTTTATTGAAAAGAGATTCACTTTTCCCTTTGAGAATATATGTCATTCGATCTGACTCTGCGCATAGTAATACTTTCTCTATTACTTGATAGTCCGTTGGGATTTCCATCGTCTTCCAATATTGCGCATAAATCATACGTGCCGCTGTTGTAATATGTATTACTAGATACCAAACATTTTTTGGTACTTCTTGTGGCTTCATCCCCAAGAGGAAAATAGCTGGGTCCAATTGAAGATCATATCCTGTTATTTGAAATAACCAATTTTTTATATTGGTCCAGTAACGCCTAACCTTTGGACAAGTCCACCATTGATGGTAGAAAGTGCCCCTGGCAGAATCACATTTCCAACATTTGTCATTTGCATTGGGAAACATTTTTGAAATTCGTGCGGGAGCTAAGTACCATCTATACAACATTTTGTACATATTTTCTTTAAATGCCGTTGCTAACGTTAATTTTATATTTTTCTTCCAAATTTGTTCCCACTCTTCTAATTCTATAGTGCGACCAATATTTCTCCCCCAGGCATTCATTACGTCATTTATTGTTCCCCCTTCCATCCCATGGGACAAAAGTAGATTATAGGTCTTAGATAAAAATTTAGCATCACTTCCCCATAAAATCTTGTCTAATTCTTGTGGGATTATATTGATTCCAAATTCCTGCTTATCCCTATTAAACCTTGAGCTCATTTGAGAATACGACCACCAATCCAACTCTATACCCCCAGAATGTAACTCCTCCCTGGATTTAAGATTGCCTCTCAGATCTATGAGATCTTTATACCTATAGTTTCTGTCTGGATTGTGTAACGTTGAATAAGTTACAGCTTCCAAAGGAGTAAACCAGCCAGGTATCTTTGTATAGATCCACCCTCTCACCATACACCAAGAGTTTATCAATACATCCCTAATATAATGATTAGAAAAAAGTTTATATTGACTATCCTTCCTTGGCCAGAGATAGGCATGCCATCCCTGTGTTAAGTTATATCCTTCAATAGTTAACACCCTCCTTCTAGATAACACAACCCAGTCCCTAATCCAAGCCAAGGCAGAGGCATTTTAATACAGCTCCCAATGTGGGAGCCCCAGTCCTCCCCTTGTTTTGTGCTCCTGCAGCGTTCTTCTTTTAATACGCGGCTTTCGATTATTCCATATGAATCTACCAACTATCTGTTCTAGTTTTTTAAAAAATTTCTTATCTAGTTTTGCAGGAGCAGTTTGGAATAGGTATAACCACTTTGGCAAAATATGAGTCTTAATCACTGCGATTCGTCCTAGGATTGAGAGTTGAATGTTCTTCCAGCTGTCTAATTTCTTCTCCATCTCAGTCATTAATTTTTGATAATTTAATTCCTTTATAGATGGACACCTTGAAGATAGCCAAATACCTAAATATTTAACTTTTTTAACTATTTGGATCCCCATCACTTCTTGTAATTGTACCTTGGATTCAGTTCCAATATTCTTTACCAAAAATTTAGTTTTATCTCGATTAATCTTTAAACCTGCTACTTCTCCAAAGGCACTAATTTCCTCCAATAATTTAGGGCCTGATTCCAACGGGTCTTCCAAAATAAAAACTAAGTCATCAGCAAAAGCTTGAAGCTTATATTGCTGATCATTTATTTTTAATCCTTTAATATTATTATTTTGCCTAATTATGATCAATAGTGGTTCTAAAGTCAAAATAAACAGTAGAGGTGAAAGGGGGCATCCTTGTCTCGTACCTTTTTGTATATCAATTTTCCCAGTCATTTCACCATTGAATAATACTCGGGCAGATTGCGTAGTGTAAATTGTTTGTATAGCTCTTACAAAATTTGGTCCAAATCCCATTTTAATCATCTGACATATTAAAAATTCCCAACTAACCATGTCAAATGCTTTCTGAGCGTCAACTGTTTGCTAGGGTGCATCTCATAATATGCCAACGTATTCATTACTATTCTCAAATTATCTCTTATTTGCCGATTTGGAAGAAAACCATTCTGATCTGGATGTATAAATTCTCTTAAGAAAACTTTAAGCCTGCCTGCCAGAATTAAGGAAAAAAAATTATAATCTGCATTCAATAGTGAAATGGGTCTATAATTTTTAACCAAGGTACGATCTGAATCTTCCTTTGGGATCAAAGATATATAAGCCTCTGTCCATGACTGGGGTATTTTCCCTTCACTCAAAACCTCATTAAATAAATCTTTTAAATGGCCACTAAACATTTCCAACATCTCTTTATATAATTCCGCCGGGAGTCCATCCGTTCCCGGGGTTTTCCCATTCGATTGTTTCCTAATTGCCTCCTTTATTTCCCCTTCTGAGATCTCTGAATTCAAAATTTGTTTTACATTCTCAGGAACCTCCTGTAAGTCCACCCTTGCTAAGTAACTTCCAATCCTTTCTTCTAAAATTGGGTCTTTCTTATACAATGCAGTAAAAAATTCCTGAATCACCTTTTTCTTTTGATCATTTGATCCCACCATATTTCCCATCCCATCCTGTAACCATTCTATTTTTCTCGTGATTGCTCGCTTCCTAAGCCTATAGGACAACCATTTTCCAGCCTTGTTGGCATGTTCAAAAAAAATGTTTATTCCTTTGAATTTTCTCTGCTAATTCATGTTGATCCAGGAGGGAAATCTTGTGTCGCGTAATATCTTTCCTCTCCCTCGCTATTACTGAGGATGGGTCTTTCTGAAGAGCCTCCTCGGCCTCTGTCAACATTCCCATCAACTCCAATCTCTTAACCCTCTCTTTCTTCCACTTATATGCCGAATACTTAATTGCTATCCCTCGAATCACTGCTTTTGCAGTGTCCCATATAATTTGAATTGGTGTATCTTCCCTTCTGTTCTCCTCAAAAAAGTATCCCATTTCCTGGTTCAACAAGTTTTTGAATTTTTCTTCTTTTAAAAGAGCTGCTCTCATTGTCCATCTATACCTCTTCTTTTCTCCTTTCCAAACCAAAACTAACGGGCTGTGATCTGCCCAGTCATTAGTCGTAATCTCTATTTCCCTAACCATCTCTTTCAATTCATGGGATGCCCATATCATATCAATTCGGGTCCATATTTGATGCCTGGGAGAGAAATAAGTATATTGCCTCTCTTCCCTGTGAAAATCTCGCCATATATCACATATACCTAATTCCTCCCTCACTTGATCCCACACCTTAGGCAATGTTCTTTTTACCCCTTTAAGTAAACGTTGCCCCGGGGTATAGTCTTTATCAACGTCTACTATTGCATTGAAGTCTCCTACGATGCATATATGCTCGTATTCTAACCCTGCTATTACTTTGTATAAACCTTGAAAAAAGGCACACTGATTACAATTTGGTGCGTACACATTTACCAATAAGATCTTCTTCTGAGCCAATCGAAGTTCTACCATCACTACTCTACCTTCTGTATCTGAATACACCCAGTGGGCCTCAATATTTCGCCGGACGTAAATCACTACTCCCCTTTTCTTTTGTTCTGCCAGGGACACAAAAACTTCCCCCAATTTTGGACACGCTAGTACATTCTGTTGACTTTTAGTGATATGGACTTCCTGGATACAAATTATATCATATTTTAATTTACAAAGTTTGGACCAAGTTTTTTTCCTCTTAGTAGGAGCATTAAGACCGTTAATATTGACAGAAAAAAGGCGAACCTCTTCCTGAATGTCACTGCTTCGCTGTATTCTTTATTTTTTTTGCTAACCGTGTTTCCATTTGAGGGCCCGAGCCTCCCAATTCCCCAGCATCTTCCTTATCTATACTCTTCTTTTCTTTTAATCCTCCACTTCTCCCCTTGGAATCTAATTGAACTTCTTCCTGGCTTTTGCCTTCTAACTCCTCCTCACTCTCCTGATTGAACTGAGATTCAAAAAATACATGGGCATCCTGTAAGTTATCAATACAATATCTTTTGTCCTGCCACATAAAAGCCAATCCTTCTGGAATCAGCCATCGGTAGCGAATGTCAAATTTCCTAAACTGACTTGTTAGGAAATCATATTTTTTTCCTCTGATCTCTCACTCTTCTTGGTAGCTGCTTAAGAATAATTACTGATCTTCCTTTAAAGGATATAGTCTTCTCTCTTGCTTTCCTTAGGACCTGCTCCCGCACTGATGTTTTATTCAGTCGGACATGTATCTCTCTCGGGAGTTTGTTTCGACGTGCATAAATAGTGTAAACCCGAAATACGTCATCTATATCCCTCAACATCTCTTGTGGGTTCACCTCAAGCACTCCAG
Organism: Vipera ursinii; assembly: GCF_947247035.1. Classification (NCBI taxonomy): domain Eukaryota; kingdom Metazoa; phylum Chordata; class Lepidosauria; order Squamata; family Viperidae; genus Vipera; species Vipera ursinii. Next base: position 42,678,448 of record NC_139522.1, read on the forward strand.
CCAAAATCTCTGTCACAATAGTTTCCAACTGCTCCTCTCGGTCCTCTTCAATGTTTTGTAAACGTAGGAAGAAGGCAGATTTATCTAATTCAAGGGCAATTATTTCATCCTCCAGGCGTTTATTAGCTATCACCAGCCGGTGTTCCATACTTTCCACTTTTACATCTGTCTTATCCATTCTCGTTTCTACCACCTGGATCCGTTCCTCTTGACTCACTACCATTGTCTGCATTTCCTGGAGCTTCGTATGTATACTCCTTATTTCTCCCTTTAAACCTTCCATCTGGTTACCCATCTCAGCCTTCATTTCCATCTTTAACTCCTCAAATCCTATAGCTGTAGTCTCCTGATTTTTCAACATTAAGTCTTGAAGTGACTTAAACATATCCTGAACTCCCTGTATAGATAAAGCGTCTTTATTCCCTGTCACTGTCTCATCCGGAAATTTGCGAGCTGTCAGGGGTGTAGTTGACGGGGATTGTATGGGCACAGGCACTATGGTCTTCTTCTTGGCAAAAGTTGTTATGGTCGCCATTTCTATTATTCTTTGATGCTCTTCCAAAATAGCCTACACTTACTCAATCTCCAAGACTCCTCCCCAAGCACCTCGTACTCTCAATATTATCCTAATCACCTAATTTCTTCTCTAAGTTTATTAAAGTAAGGGTTAAATATGTTGTTATTATATAAGGCATAAAAAGAAAAATATAGAGAGAATATAGTAAATAGGCCCTATCAATGGCAAAACCTTTAAAGCCCTACATGGCTTAGGCCCAGGATATCTGCAGGACCGTCTGCTGCCGGGGACGACTTCCCATCGCCCAGTGCACTCACACAGAGAGGGCCTCCTCAGGGTGCCGTCGGCCAGACAATGTCGGCTGGCGACCCCCAGGGGGAGGGCCTTCTCTGTGGGAGCGCCAGCCCTTTGGAATCAACTCCCCCTTGAGCTTCGGATGGCCCCGGACCTCCGGTCCTTTCGCCGCGACCTCAAGACGTTCTTTTTCCATCAGGCTGACCTGGATTGATGATGGGTTTTAAAATGTTTTAATTTTAACTGTGTAATTAATATTTGGGGCTGTTATTTAATTTTTTCTTAACTTTTGTACTGCTGGTTTTTTATTGTTGTGAGCCGCCCTGAGTCCTTTGGGAGATAGGGCAGCATATAAGTCCCATAATAAATAAATAAAAAAAAATAAAAAAAGAAAGGAAATAAGTAATAATATGAATAAGCCAATATTCAAAAAAGCGGGATGTAACCCAGTTCAGTATATTTAAATTCCTTATTCTTCAAGGGAGCGTGGCAGTCCAATTCAGTTCAGTTCAGTTCCTCTTCTCTTCTCTGCTGACAAATGTTACGATGTTAAACCTCCAAGAAAGAAGCAGAAAGAAAAAAAACCCGATGCCAGATCAAATAGAAAAGGGGGTCTCCAGGCTGTTATGCATTAACGAATTAACAAGTCACCATCCAGATCCCAGATATTTCAAAAGAAGAAAAAAAAACACTTATCAAAATTTAAAGAAAGAGTCTGTCCATCGAAGAAGAACACCAAAGAAGTAACTGGAATCTTCAAATCAGCCTGTGAGTCTCTCTAAGGCGGCTATTGTTAAAAGCCTGTATTGTTGTCTGCCGCTTTAATCAATTAAGGCTGGATAATACTTCATGCTGCTCACCTCTCGAACGATCAACAAACGAAGGGGGGGGATTCTCATTCTCTTTTGATATTCACTCTTAACTCTGCCTGGAACGTCAGTAGCTTCCTTCTAAATTGCTGAGTCACAGCTCCAGGGCAGCCATTCTTCAGGTGCCTTCTCTCAATACCGGCACCACGGGAGGATTTCTCACTGCTAAGCAGGGATTTTGCAAGTTCCCTGCAATTGCCGAGCGTCCTCTCTTCTTCGCCTGCTGATCCCCAGCTGGCGATGGCTATGTAGAGCCGCACAGTATCGGGAAAACAAGCTGCGATCGGAAGAGATATTCCAGGACCCGCTTGTCTGCTGTGACCTCAGCCCCGGAAGTCGCATTCAATAGTTTCTTTAACACTTCTCTCACCAGCCTTATATGGTCAGTCATATTTGTACTGTATATCAGGATGTCATCAAGATACACCAGAACCCCTTTGTATAAATGATCATGTACAGGTGAAACACGAAAAATTAGAATATTGTGCAAAAGTTCATTTATTTCAGTAATGCAACTTAAAAGGGGAAACTAATATATGAGATAGACTCATTACATGCAAAGCAAGATAGTTCAAGCCGTGATTTGTCATAATTGTGATGATTATGGCGTACAGCAAATGAAAACCCCAAATCCACAATCTCAGAAAATTAGAATATTACATGCAATCAATAAAACAAGGATTGTACATAGAACAATATCGGACCTCTGAAAAGTATAAGCATGCATATGTACTCAGTACTTGGTTTGGGCGCCTTTTGCAGCAATTACTGCCTCAGTGCAGCGTGGCATGGAAGCTATCAGTCTGTGGCACTGCTGAGGTGTTATGGAAGACCAGGATGCTTCAATAGCGGCCTTCAGCTCTTCTGCATTGTTCGGTCTCATGTCTCTCATCTTTCTCTTGGCAATGCCCCATAGATTCTCTATGGGGTTCAGGTCAGGCGAGTTTGCTGGCCAATCAAGCACAGTAATCCCATGGTCATTGAACCAGGTTTTGGTGCTTTTGGCAGTGTGGGCAGGTGCCAAGTCCTGCTGGAAAATGAAGTCAGCATCCCCATAAAGCTCGTCTACGGAAGGAAGCATGAAGTGCTCCAAAATCTCCTGGTAGACGGCTGCGTTGACCCTGGACTTAATGAAGCACAGTGGACCAACACCAGCAGATGACATGGCTCCTCAAATCAACACAGACTGTGGAAACTTCACACTGGACTTCAAGCATCTTGCAATGTGTGCCTCTCCATTCTTCCTCCAGACTCTGGGTCCTTGGTTTCCAAATGAGATACAAAAGTTGCTCTCATCAGAAAAGAGGACTTTGGACCACTGAGCAACAGACCAGGTCTGTTTTTCTTTAGCCCAGGTAAGACGCTGCTGACGTTGTTTGTTGTTCAGGAGTGGCTTGACAAGAGGAATACGACTTTTAAAGCCCATGTCCAGGATCCGTCTGTGTGTGGTGGCTCTTGATGCACTGACTCCAAACTCAGTCCACTCCTTGTGAAAGTGAAAGCACTTTGGGAACATCCAACCTCTTTTGCAATTACCTTTTGAGGCTTGTCAAATGATGGTTTTCTGCACAACTGTCAGGTCAGCAGTCTTCCCCATGATTGTGATTCCTACTGAACCAGACTGAGAGACCATTTAAAGGCTCAGGAACCCTTTGCAGGTGTTATGGCTTAATTAGCTGATTAGAGTGGGACACTTTGAGCCTAGAATATTGCACCTTTTCACAATATTCTAATTTTCTGAGATTGTGGATTTGGGGTTTTCATGAGCTGTATGCCATAATCATCACAATTATGACAAATCACGGCTTGAACTATCTTGCTTTGCATGTAATGAGTCTATCCCATATATTAGTTTCCCCTTTTAATTTGCATTACTGAAATAAATGAACTTTTGCACGATATTCTAATTTTTCGACTTTCACCTGTATATCCAAAATAACATCACATTCATTTCTCCCTAGTTCGTTTTCCTAACCATTGGCAAAATTTATCCCATGTTTTAAAATAAATTGAATCCTCTTTCTCTTTAATCTCTAAGGTTAATCTATCCATTTCTGCACACTCTAAAATTTTCTTGATTAAAATCTCTTCAGTTGGTAAGTTTTCATTTTTCCAGTATTGGGCAAATACTATTCTCGCTGCTGTCAATACATGCAATATTAGATACTCATTCTCCTTCTCATACTTAGCTCCTAATATTTCTAACAAAAACAGTTCTGGTTTAAGTTCTATCTGTATTTTAGTCATATTTTCCAGCCATGTATGTATCTTAAGCCAGAACTTTTTCGTTTTAGGGCATACCCACCAGATATGGTAGTAAGTACCTGGCCTTTGTTTACATTTCCAGAAATTATTCAAGGTATTTTTGAAAAGTTTGGCAAATCTTACTGGTGTCATATGCCATCTATAAAACATTTTATACAAATTTTCTTTATATGAAACTGCTTTAGTCAATTTAATATTTCTGTCCCATAATTTTTGCCAGTCTTCCAAATCTATAGAATATCCAAAGCTTTTTGCCCATGTTATCATTCTTTTATTTGTTCTTCTTCCATCTTCAAGTTTAGCAGAAATCTGTAAAGTTTCTTAATCAGGTTTTCATCTGTTTTTAATAATATTTGATCAAATTCTGTCTGTTCTTTATAAAATCCCATTGTCTTTGCATCTTTTCTATATCTTGTTTGAATTTGCAAATATGGCCACCATGCTAAGTCAATACCTTGTCGTTGTAAGTCTTGTCTGTCTTTCAATTTTCCTTCCTTATCTAGGATATCTTTGTAAGTAACGACTTTGTCATAGTTAATTAAGTTTGGGTAAGCAAATGCTTCCATTGGTGAAAGCCACTCAGGTAGTTTAATATAAATTTTCTGCTTTATTCTTTCCCATTCTGAAAGGAGTACATCACTTATAAAGTGGTTTTGGAAGTATCTGTGTGTTTTACTTTTCTCGTACCATAGGAAGGCATGCCAACCTATTTGTAGGTCATGCTCCTCTAGGTGCAATAATCTTTTATTTCTCAGCGTAATCCATTCTTTAAGCCATGGTAAAATGGCTGCTTGATAATATAGTCTCCAGTCCGGGAGTCCAAATCCTCCACTATTTTTAGCTTCTTGTAACATTTTCACTTTAATTTGTGCATTCTTCCCTTGTCAGATAAATCTCAATATTGTTGCATTTAGATCATCAAAGAAAACCTTTCCCAATTTTACAGGGATCGTTTGAAATAAGAAGAGTATTTTTGGTAAAATATTCATTCTGACTGTAGCTATTCTTCCTAACAGCAACAGTTGAAGATTTTTTCCACTTTTCCATGTCCAATTTTATTTGTTTCAACAATCTTTCATAGTTATCTTCTTTTAATGTTATACACCCCTTCATGGATTACTGCCTTGTCATGGCGAAGGGGCTTGCGTAATTCAATGAAGCTATGAGCTATGCAGTGCAGGGCCACCCAAGACGGACAGGTCATAGCCGAGAGTTCTGACAAAACGTGATCCACTGGAGAAGGAAATGGCAACCCACTCCAGTATCTTTGCCATGAAAACCCTATGGACAGTACCAAAAGGCAAAACGATATGACGCTGGAAGATGAGCCCCTCAGGTCGGAAGGTGTCCAATATGCTACTGGGGAAGACCAGAGGGCTATTACTAGTAGCGCCAGAAAGAATGAAGCGACTGGGCCAAAGCCGAAAGGACGCTCAGCTGTGGATGTGTCTGGTGGTGAAAGGAAAGTCTGATGCTGTAAAGATTTTTTCTCCATAGGAACCTGGAATGTAAGATCCATGAATCAAGGAAAGCTGGACGTGGTCAAACAAGAGATGACAAGACTGAACATCGACATCTTAGGTATCAGCGAACTACAATGGACAGGAATGGGTGAATTTAATTCAGATGACCATCAGGTATACTACTGCGGGCAAGAATCCCTCAGAAGAAATGGAGTAGCCTTCATAGTCAATAAAAGAGTAGGAAAAGCAATACTGGGATACAATCCTCAAAATGACAGAATGATCTCAGTTCGAATCCAAGGCAAACCATTCAATATCACAGTAGTCCAAGTCTATGCCCCAACCACTGGTGCTGAAGAGGATGAAATTGACCGGTTCTATGAAGCCCTACAGCACCTTATAGAACTAACACCAAAAAATGATGTCCTTATCATCATGGGGGATTGGAATGCTAAAGTAGGAAGCCAAAAGATAACCGGAATAACAGGCAAGTTTGGCCTTGGAGTACAAAATGAAGCAGGGCACAGGCTGATAGAATTTTGTCAAGAGAATACGATGGTCATAGCAAACACTCTTTTCCAAGAACCCAAGAGACGGCTCTACACATGGACATCACCAGACGGTCAACACAGAAATCAGATTGACTATATGCTCTGCAGCCCAAGATGGAGAAGCTCTATACAGTCAGTAAAAACAAGACCAGGAGCTGACTGTGGCTCAGACCATGAGCTTCTCCTTGCAAAGTTTAGGCTTAAACTGAAGAAAGTAGGGAAAAGCACTAGGCCAGTCAGGTATGAATTAAATCATATCCCTGTTGAATATACAGTAGAGGTGACAAATAGATTTAAGGAATTAGATCTGATAGACAGAGTGCCTGAAGAACTATGGACAGAGGTTCGCGACATTGTACAACAGGTAGCAACCAAAATCATCCCAAAGAAAAAGAAATGCAAGAAAGCAAAATGGCTGTCTGAGGAAGCTTTGCAAATAGCTGAGGAAAGGAGGGAAGTGAAAGGCAAGGGAGAAAAACATAGATATGCCCAATTGAATGCAGAATTCCAGAGAATAGCTAGAAGAGATAAGAATGCCTTCTTAAATGAACAGTGCAAAGAAATAGAAGAAAACAATAGAATAGGGAGGACCAGAGATCTTTTCAAGATAATTGGAGAGATGAAGGGAACGTTTAATGCAAAAATGGGCATGATAAAAGACCAAAATGGCAGGGACCTAACAGAGGCAGAAGAGATTAAGAAGAGGTGGCAAAATTACACAGAAGAACTATACAAGAATGAGCTTAACATCCCAGATAATCACAATGAGGTGGTCACTGACCTCGAGCCAGACATCCTAGAATGTGAAGTGAAGTGGGCCTTAGAAAAGCTGAGCAACAACAAAGCTAGTGGAGGTGACAGTATTCCAGCTGAGCTATTCAAAATCTTAAAAGACAATGCAGTAAAAGTGCTACACTCAATTTGCCAGCAAATTTGGAAAACTCAACAGTGGCCACAGGATTGGAAAAGATCAGTTTACATTCCAATTCCAAAGAAAGGCAGTGCCAAAGAATGTTCAAACTATCGCACCATTGCACTCATTTCTCATGCTAGTAAAGTCATGCTTAAAATCCTACAAGCTAGACTTCAGCAGTATGTGGATCGAGAACTACCAGAAGTACAGGCAGGATTTCGAAGAGGCAGAGGAACTAGAGATCAAATTGCCAACATACGCTGGATCATGGAGAAAGCTAGGGAGTTCCAGAAAAACATCTACTTCTGCTTCATTGACTATGCTAAAGCCTTTGATTGTGTGGATCATAACAAACTGTGGCAAATTCTTAAAGAGATGGGAGTACCAGACTATCTTATTTGTCTCTTGAGAAACCTATATGTGGGTCAAGAAGCAACAGTGAGAACTGGACATGGAACCACTGATTGGTTCAAAATTGGGAAAGGAGTCCAGCAAGGCTGTATACTGTCGCCCTGCCTATTTAACTTATATGCAGAGCACATCATGAGAAAGGCAGGGCTAGATGAATCAAAAGTTGGAATTAAGATTGCCGGAAGAAACATCAACAACCTAAGATACGCAGATGATACCACTCTAATGGCAGAAAGTGAAGAGGAACTGAAGAGTCTCTTGTTGCGGGTGAAGAAGGAGAGTGCAAAACGTGGGTTGAAACTTAACATTAAGAAAACCAAGATCATGGCATCTGGCCCTCTCAATTCCTGGCAAATAGATGGGGAAGAAATGGAGGTAGTGACAGATTTTATTTTCCTGGGCTCCAAGATCACTGCAGATGGGGACTGTAGCCAAGAAATTAAAAGACGCGCAAAAGGGTATCAATAAATTTGTATGGGCAGGGAAAAGGCCACGAGTTAAATTTAAGATTATGCAGGATATGCGTGAAAGAGGTGGTCTTAAAATGCCCAACCTTAAACTATACTATGAAACTGCTGCGTTGTCAGCGATAAGTGATTGGATTAACTTAACACAAGGGAGATTATTAAATCTTGAAGGTCATGATTTGTTATTTGGTTGGCATGCATATTTATTGTATGATAAAAAGGTAGATAATGTGTTTAAGGTGCATATTTTAAGACATGCTTTGTTGCGAGTTTGGAAAAAGTATAGACATAAGTTAAATTATAAGATACCTTTATGGGCAATACCGAAACACGCAATAGAAAACATAAATGTTGGGTTCAAACATGATGTGATTACATATAAGGAAATCTTAAGTTTGGAGAGGAATGTATGGTGTTTGAAGCCGTATAACTTTTTACGAGAAGAAAAGATTGTTCAAACCTGGTTTCAGTATGGGCAACTACAGGCCAGGTGGAAAGAAGATCAGAAAATTGATTTTTCAATGACTGATGAAAATCTGGTAAAGCAAATTAGAAATCAGGGTCCAGCACATATCAAACGGATATATCTTGCATTGATAGAAATTGATTCAGAAACAGAACTTGTTAAAGATTGCATGATAAAGTGGGCTCAGAATATTCAAGAAGTTATTACAATGGATACTTGGGAAAAGATCTGGGTGAGAAACGTAAAATTTACGCAAGCTCAAAATTTAAGAGAGAACTTTTATAAAATGTTTTATAGGTGGCATTTAGATCCCAAGAAGCTTGCAAGTATGTATCCGAACTACCAGCCTAAATGTTGGAGGTGTGGTGGCGAAGACGCAACGTATTTTCACATATGGTGGACCTGTAAAAAGGTTAAAGCATTTTGGATTAAAATCTGGTGGAATATGCAGAAGATATTTAAGAAAAGGATAAAGTTTTGTCCGCAATTGTTTTTATTGGGCATTATTACTGATACTACTGTTGTGGACACTAAGTTGATGTTGAACTTAATTACGGCAGCAAGACTTTTAATAGGGCAATACTGGAAGAAGGAAGAACTGCCGACTATAGAGGAATGGACTTTAAAAGTTTCTAACCTGGCAGAAATGGCAAAGATTTCGGCGTATTTGAAAGACCATTCGCAACAATGATATATCGTGGAGTGGAAAAAATGGATTGATTACATCCAGAATAAATATGGGACTAAAAAGTTTCATTTAGCATTTGAATAAGTACTGATGGGACATTTATTTTGCTTGTAGTCATTTTATAAGAGCTAAAGTGCGATAGACCTAATAGTTTATTGTTGTTAGCATATGGTAGTTTATGATTGTTTTTTATTTTTATACCTTGTATTTAGCTCTGGGAAGTCGGGGAGGGGGGAAGGGGAGGGGGGAGGGTTGGGTTGGGTTGGGAAGGGGGGGAGGGGGTGGGGAGGGGTTGTTTTGTTAAAGATAAAATGTATTGAAAAACTTTTCAATAAAAAAAAGAAATTAAAAGACGCTTGCTCCTGGGGAGGAAAGCCATGGCAAATCTAGACACCACACTAAAAAGCAGAGACATCACCCTGTCAACAAAAGTGCGTATAGTCAAGGCTATGGTCTTCCCAGTTGCAATGTATGGCAGTGAAAGTTGGACCATAAGAAAGGCTGAGCGCCAAAGAATTGAGGCCTTTGAACTATGGTGCTGGAGAAGACTCCTGCGAGTCCCTTGGACTGCAAGGCGATCAAACCGGTCAGTCCTACAGGAGATCAATCCCGACTGCTCTTTAGAAGGCCAGATCCTGAAGCTAAAACTCAAATACTTTGGCCACCTAATGAGAAGGAAGGACTCACTGGAGAAGAGCCTAATGCTGGGAAAGATCGAGGGCAATAGAAGAAGGGGACGACAGAGAATGAGTTGGCTGGATGGAGTCACTGAAGCAGTAGGCGTGAGCTTAAATGGACTCCAGAAGATGGTAGAGGACAGGAAGGCCTGGAGGAATGTTGTCCATAGGGTCGCGATGGATCGGACATGACTTCGCAGCTAACAACAACAATGTTATACATCTTGCTGTTAAGTAGATTCCTAGATACTTAACTTTTTTAGTTATTTGTAGGTTTGTCTTTTTTGTAAGTTGAGATTTCTGTTTGTCTAAGTTTTTTGTTAATACTTTAGTCTTTTCTCTATTTATTTTCAAACCTGCCAGTTCTCCAAACTTTTCTATTTTCTCCAACAGTTTAGTAGCTGTTTCAAGTGGCTCCTAAAACATAAAAACCAAGTCATCCGCAAAGGCTTGTAGTTTATATTTTTATTCTTTTATCTCCAATCCTTTAATTTCTGTGTCTTATCTAATATTTCTGGTCAATACTTCCAGTGTTAATATAAATAACAGTGGGGATAGTGTCTTGTACCTTTTTTGATATCAAAGGTTTCTGTATAATCTCCATTTAGAATTATTCTAGCCATTTGTTTATGGTAGATTGCTTGAATTGCATTTGTAAAGTTTTTCCCAAAGTTCATTTCCATCAACTGCTGGAACATAAATTGCCAGTTTAAGTTGTCAAAAGCTTTTTGCACATCAAGAAATATTAATGCCATCTGTTTCCCTGGGTTATTTTCATAGTACTCTAAAACATCCAAAATCATTCTTATGTTATTTTTATCTGTCTTTTGGGTAAAAAGCCATTTTGATCTGTATGTATGAATTCAGTCAAGAATTTCTTAATTCTTTCTGCCATTATCGAAGCAAAAATTTTATAGTCCACATTTAATAACGATATTGGTCTGTAGTTTTTTATTTGTGTCAGATCAGTATCTTCTTTGGGTATCAGAGTAATATTAGCTTCAGTCCATGACTTTGGTATTTTAGTCTCCAAAAAAATTTCTTTACACAGTTCTTTCAACCTCGGACCTAATACATCTTGTAATGCTACGTAGAATTCTGCAGGAAGTCCATCTGGACCTGGAGTCTTATCTTTCTTTTGTCTTTTTATAACTTCTGTAATCTCCATCATTGATATTTTCCCATTTAGTATGTTTCTAATATTCTCCGGGATTTTTGGCAAGTCTGTTTCTTTTAAGTACGACTGTATTTTCTCTTTAGGAACTTCCTCTGCCTTATTGAGTGTCTCATAGTAATCTTTAATATTTTTTTCCATTGCAACATTGTGGAACTGTAATTCTCCTTTTGAATCTTGTAGCTTATTTATCAATCTTTTTTCTTTTTCTTTCTTCAATCTATATGCTAGCCATCTCCCTGGCTTATTGGCATTTAAAAAAAAATTCTGTTTAGACTGTTTAATCTGTTGTGCCATTATGTCCATCTCAGCCAGGTTTAGTTTATGTTTTATTATCTCCATTTGTTTCTTGAGGATTTTCTTTTGTGGGTCTATTTGTAACTCTAGTTCCAATTTGTTTGGGATTCATCTTTTCTTTAATATAAAGGGCTATTCTTTTGAGATGCAAGTGTAAATTAAAGTTTGCCCATTTTTGGTTGTTCTAAGATTTTAAAGTGTTGTCTTTTAATATGTGTCTCTTGGAGGCAAATTATGTCCATTTTTAATTTCTGTAGTCTTGTAAAAAAATTCTCCTTTTTAAAGGAGAATTCAGTCCATTTATATTTATTGATAAAATTCCAATCTCCTCCATAACTTTCAATTATATCTAGGTCTCAGACTTCTAGTTGATCTTATCTGTCTCTGGTCTCTCAGTCTTGCACCTTCTTCTAAGCATGTGTTTTTATCTTCTTCCTCCTCTATTTGTTTAGCCGCTCCTTCAGCTACCATTTCCTCTTGTTTCTTGGGTTCAAAATTGCCTTTTTCCAAGAATGTTCTGATTGTCAAAAAATCCCATTGCTTTAAGCGGGGTGTCCAGTCTATATCTTTTTGTATCCCAATAGATTAGGATCCCTTCTGGGATCAACCATCTAAAATTCACTCCTTTTTCAATGAATTTCCTGGTTAAAAACCGGTAATCTCTTCAAGCCTCTCTTATCCTTCTAGGAATTTGTTTGAGCACTACAACTTCTTTGTCTTTGTATTTTAATGGTTGATCTCTTACTTTTCTCAAAATCTCATCTCTTACGGATCTTTTAAGAAATCTAACATGGACTTCTCTGGGCACTTTATTTCTTCTAGCATAGTTTGAGTTAACTCTGTAGACCTGGTCCAATTCTCCTTCCATTTGGGTCTTCCCCATTCGTAGAACATCTGCAAGTAGCTCAGTTATCAGGTCTAGGAGGTCCTCTTCCTTGTTCTTCTATTATATTTTGAAATCTTAAAAAAATATGAAGCTCACTCCATCTCTATCACCACCAGAGAATCTTCCAATTCTCCATTTATTTGGGCCAATTATTCATTTTCATCTTTTAAGGATTCTAATTTCTGGTCAACTTCCACTGGCTTATCTTCTATTTTTTTATCCTTTGTTGATTATCTGTAATTGTTTAAAATTTTCATTTTGATAATCTATGTTAATAATTTTTTTATTCATTTTATCAAGATCATTTTTCAAGTCTTCACAGTTTTTTTTGTCGAGGATGCCGTCTGAGCTGCAATTGCTTGCAAAATTGCCTGAGTGTCTTTTTGTTGAGCATCCATTTTTTCTTGCTGCAGCATTGTTGTGATTGATTTTTGATATACTGGACTTGCAGAAGTCGAGGCAGGGGCGGGAGATCCTTTTTTCCCAAGTTTAGATAGGTTTGAAGTGCTCATCTTTGTCTCTATATCTTATATTGTAATCCACAAGGTAGCCAAATGGCCAGATTTTATAATCCAGTAAGCTCCTATTGGTAGGATGGAAAATCCACAAAAATAGGTAAAAATAAAAAGAAAAGAAAAGGTAAAAAATAACAACAGGAGAAAAAGGAGGAAAGAATAATGAAAAAGGGAGGAAAAGGAGGAAAAAAGGAAAAAAACCCTCCCAGAATAAAAAGGATAAAAAGAAAAAATATCAAGATTATAGTCCACCAAATTCTATTCAGAAAAATTTCTTCATTTCCAGTTCTTCTAAGACAGCTTGTTATACTTCCAAAACACAATAATTATAATCCAAGGGAGCAGATGGCTCCAAGTACCATTTATTTATCAATATAGTCTGTCTTGTGAGGCCAAATAAAGCAAAGGCAAGGCTTTTCTCAAGAAAATTTCAAGGTTTTAGATAAGGAATGTCTGGGCATACAGCCAAACTTCTAATCTAAATCAGCTCCAAGCAAAAGAAAGTGAAAAGAAATTCTCAATGTAGCCACCAGGCGACACAAAGTATCCATTCCCAACACATTTAAAAGGGGAAAAAAATAGCCAAAAGACAAAATAAGTTTAAAAAGTAAAAGATAAAAGATAAAAGCTAAAAACAAAAAACCTCTATAACAGGGCTTTTCAACCTTTTCACCCATTGTACCACTTTTAGGATAAGGCAATATCCGAGTACCACCAGTCGCCCAGCAAGGTGTCAAAAACTTGACCCCCCAAAAAGGGAAGTCCTTGACTTACAACAGTTCACTTAGTGACTGTTTGAAGGTACAACGGCACTGAAAAAAGTGACTTATGACCATTTTCACACATATGACCATTGCAGCATCCCCAGGGTCATGTGATTCACATTCGGATGCTTGGCAACTGATTCATATTTATGATGGTCACAGTGTCCCAGGGTCATGTGATCGCCTTTTGCAACCTTCTGACAAGCAATGTTAGTGGGGAAACCAGATTCACTTAACAACCATGTTGCTAATTTAATCTCTTTCTCTCCATTTCTCTCTCCCTCTCTCCCTCTCTCTTTCTCTCTCACTCTTTCTATTTCTCTCTCTCCCTCTTTCTCTCTCCTTCTCTGTCTCTCCTTCTTTCTCTCTCTCTCTCTCTCACTCTCTCTCTCTTTCTCTCTCCCTCCCTCTTTCTCCTTCTCTCTCTCCCTCTTTCTCTCTCTCCCTATCTCTATTTCTCTCTCTCCCTCTTTTCTCTCTCCCTTCTCTCTTTCCCTCTCTCTCTCTCTTCCTCTCTTGCTCTATTTCTCTCTCTCTCCCTCTTTCTTTCTCCTTCTCTCTCTCCCTCTTTCTCTCTCTCCCTATCTCTATTTCTCTCTCCCTCCCTCTTTCTTTCTCTCTCTCCCTTTTTCTCTCTCTCCCTATTTCTCTCCCTCTCTCCCTCTATTTCTCTCTCTCTCCTCTCTCTTTTCCTCTCTCTCCCTATTTCTCTCTTTCTCTCCATCTCTCTTTCTATCTCTCCCTTCCTCTCTCCCATTGTTCCTTCCTTCTTTCCTTCCTTCCCTCCCTCTTTGTCCCTTCCTCCTTCCCTCCCTCACACATTGTTGTTTCCTTCCTTCCTTCCTTCAAGAAACCTGATGCCCACTTAACTTTAACACTTCTATCATAATCCAAGCAACCACGCCCCTCAAATCACTTTACAGACAGAAATTGAGGAAAATTAATACTCGGTATAGCACAAACTGTCACAAGAAGACATGCTCCTAATGATAAGAAATATAATCTGATGGGGGATTTCTGGTTAAGAAATCAACATGAGCTCAGGATCGAAAGAACCACAACTTGTAACGGGAGGCGGCAGCCATGATGAGGCCACTCAGAAGCATTTTCGTTTCTCCCGCCATAACCCCCCTCCTGTCTCTCTCTCTCTCTCACCCGCCCCCATCATAAAATAGCCCTCCCCTCTGTGGTGGCCCCTGCAGCCTATCAGAGAGCAAGAGCCATGGCGGCACGCCCTCCCGCTCAGCGCAAGAGTTTAACGGCACCACGCAATTACAAGCCGCTTGACAAGGGAGTTGACTGAAGGGATAGCAAACCAATCAATGGTCAGAGTTGAGGCTCTTGTGAGGTAACGCCTCTCGGAGATCGATTTGGAGGTGTGGAGGGGAGGGGTGGGGCCGAGGGCTGCCTGTGTGACCTGCCGTGCTGCTTTCCAGGTGATAAATGCTTCTTCGGGGCTCAGCAGATGCGCCAGGATCAGTGCCGCTTTCAGCGCATACATTTAACCCACCCAAAACTGTCCCCTTCCATTGCAGAACAAGAAAGGGGGCTTCGGGAAGCAAAACAAAACAAACTGCCAGGATTTCCTAACTCGCCCAACAACCTCCTGGGTGGGTTGCTCGAGCTAAGCAGGAGCGGGATGGCCAAGAAGCAGCATCAGCATGCAAAGGAAGAGGTGCTGCTTCTGGACAAACGTTTCCCCCCCCCCGCCACCAGTGTGCCCGATCCAACACTCTCCCCCCCACCAGCAGCCCCCTCCCGCGAGCAAGGACTCTTCGGGCTGGCCCATTTTGTTCCCGAGTACCTTTTCAAAAGAGGATGCCAAAGCCCCCAACGCACCACCCAGGTCACCTTTCCCATCTCCGTAGGGCAGCCACTCACCAAGATCCCCATAACATCCGTCAAGAGCCTGGATAAACTCTCGGGGATGCCGCCGCTGCTGCTGGCACCCACCAAGGCTTGCTTCTTCTCCATCGCCCACCACCTCTCAGCCACAGTGCGGCTCAGTGCTTTGCACGACTCACTCCTCAAGGGGGATTCCAGTTCTCGCTTTTCCCCTTTGCAAAATGGGCTTCAATTGAGCTGTGCTCTGACTTCGGGTGCCGTTCCTTGGGAATCCTCTCTCCCCCCTTCCAAAAAAAAGCAGGGCTTTTACTCGCTTTTCGCGCTGCGAAAGGGTGAGTCATGCAAAGCATGGCAGCACGAAAAGCGAGTAAAAGCCCTGCTTTTTAGGGGGGGGGAGAGGATTCCCAAGGAACAGCACCCGAAGTCAGAGCGCAGCTCAATTGAAGCCTGTTTTGCAAAGGGGAAAAGCGAGAACTGGAATCCCCTTGAGGGGTGAGTCGTGCAAAGCGCAGCGGTGCAAAAAGCGAGTAAAAGTAAAAGTCCCAGGAACTGGCGCCCCCCCCCCCCCGGGACTGGCCGCCCTCCTCCCAGTGAGCGAAGGCAGTGAGGGGAGACCACCTCACCGCGCTCCTCCTGCCTCAGCAAGACCCTCGCTTGCTCTCCCACCCTGCGCGCAGACCTGCTGCCTCGGATTCCTCTGCGGGCGCCGATCCCACCCCAGGAAAGGCTCTTCCAAGAAAAATCTCCCCTTGAAACCGAGCAGGGGCACCGCTGCCTCCTTTGGGCATCCCTCCGCAGCCGGAGCGCATGTGGCACGCAAAGGGTTAACGCCCCGCGAAGCCTCTCCACAAGTTCAAGACGCCCCAGGTGAACACGGAACTCCACTGATGGAAATGGGGTGTGACGAGGAGACCGAAGCGGGGCGGGGGTGGAAGGAAGCTTGATGTAAGTAAAGATCACCTTCAGGCAGGCAGAGCCGAGACCGGCTTGCGCCAAGAGCCGCTGCCGGCCTCTCGCCTTCCCAGCTGACAGGCGGGCTGGTTGGGTGGTCCAATCTGCTGCACCCTTCCCGGGTTCCTGGCTGCAGGGACCCACGCCTGTGAGATTTAAAAACGCTCTTGGAAAGCACGCACAACTGATGTCTGATATGATGGATGAAAAGTTGAAAAAGCTGGAGGAGAAATTGGAGGAGAAAATGGAGGAGAAAATGGAGAAATTGGAGAAGAAGATGGAAGAGAAGCTGAGAGCAATGAGGGTGGACATCTTGTCTAAGGTTGTATCCGTAGCTGAATGTGTGCTACAGCTGGATATAAAAGTGGAGGATCTCAGTCAAAAGAACTCTATATTAGAAGCAAAGGTATTAGAAAATGAAAATATAAGGGATAAAATGGATGAAGAATTGAGCCTTGTTCAGTATAATCAGATGCAGAATGCTATTAGAATTAGGGGTTTAAAGGAGAATGGTAAAGAAGATTTAAAGCAGCTGATTTCTGAGGCTCTGGAAGGGGTACTGGGCCAGTCAGCATCTGAAATTGAGGGAAATATGGACAAAGTTTTTCGTGTAAATTCATGGATTGCAAGACAGAGGAAGTTACCCAGAGAAGTGGTGGTCTATTTTACAAAGAGAGTAATTAGAGATGAAGTCATTCAAGCTGCTTATGATACTAATTTGGTAGTGGCTGAGCAAGAAGTTTTGGTTTTAAAAGAGATTCCTCCGAAGATCCTAAGGAGAAGGAAAGATTTCGCATTTCTAGTACAGGAACTTAAGAAACGTGATATTAAGTTCAGATGGGAGATTCCAGTTGGGTTGGTGACAACGCACGAAGGTAAAAGACATCGTTTGGTTACTGTGGCTCAGGCACGTGATTTTTATAGTAATGTGTTAAAAGCAACCCCCCTATCATTTTTGGAAGTTGCAAAAGGACACAGTGTGGGAAAGTTTCAAGATGTTGCAGACAGACAGACAGAGGACAATGGTGGTGGAGGGGATCAAGCTACAGTCTCATCGGTTGCTGCAGGAGGCCAGAAGATGACGCGTGCCGCCCTAAGAAGAGCGAGACGAGAGCAAGAGCAAGACCAGCGGAAAGTTATGGAATCTTCAAAGTGTGCTTACAATGAAGATGTAGGAGGAGAGCGGTCTAAAGAAGTTTTGGGGGTCATGACAGAGGTGCTCCAAAAGTTTTGGGGCGTTAAGATTGCTGATTAAATTTTTAGATTAGAATGTCAATGGAGTAAAATTATTATAGAGGAGAAAGAAAGTTTTTTTTTGTTTTTTTTTTAATATTTTATACAATTTAAGATTGATGTTATTTGCTTGCTAGAAAAGTATATTAGGGTTACGGACTTAAAGTATGTGTTGAACTAAGAGTGGGTATGTAAGCACCTAATTAATAACAAGTTGTCTTAGAGATTGCTTAAAAAAATTTTTTTTATATATACTCTTTTTATTTGAACTTTTATTTGAACTTAAGGATGATTTGGAACTGTGAGACATTTGGCGTGATACACGCAAGAACTATTTTAGATTATAGTTTAGTTTGGTTGGAGATTATTAAGATTAACAGAGATAAGCGCTTTTGGCGCGTAACTGAGAATTTGTTTGGAAATTAGAGAAAGGTGGGAGAATGCAAATAGCAGGTGAAAGTTTTTTTTTCTTTTCCCTTTTTTTTTGAAATTAATATGAATAAGGACTGGGATTAAGAAAATTTATTTTGAGTAAAGATCTTTTTTTGTTTTCCTCTTTTTCTTCTCTACTTTATTTGTAATATTAATATTGTTTGTATTCATTTTATATGAGCTAGAGAGAGATAGAATTTATAGTTTATTGTTGATAATATAGGGGTGTTTATGTTTGTTTTTTGATTTTATGCCCTGTATTTAGCTCTGGGAAGTGGGGGGGGGGAGGAGGGAGTGGGGGAGAGGGATAGGGGTGGGGGAGGGGGGATTAAAGTCAAAATGTATTGTAAAACTTTTTAAATTAAAAAAAAACCCAAAATTTGATACTCACAACTCAAAGACAAGTCTGGTTAACAAAAACAAAGTTTTATTGAAAAGGAATTGAAAATAATAAAGAAAATAATAAAGAAAGAAAACGTTTGCAAACATGGCCTCTTAGACCCTTCCCAAGTTGGATTGGGTTTGAAGAGCGCGCTGAGCAAGTTTCAAAGCAAGCATTTATACTTTCTTTTCTTGATACATGCCCCCCCTTGAGAAACTTAAGTTAGTCTTTGAAGTCATTTACATTTCTAAAAGATCTTCTTTGAACCTTTACTTCCAAAAGACTTATTGTAACAACTTCCTTACATCCGTCACTACACTATCTTGTTTTACTCACCTTCTTGAGGTGAGTATCCTTTTTAACATTTCAAAAGAACTTTGTTGATTACCATGTGTGAATTCTCTGTCTAAGCAGGAAATAGATGGCCCCCACATCTTAGTGTTACATTTGATACAATTCATTGGTGTTACATTTGGTGTTCCATTTGGTACCATTTATAAAAGAATAACCTTTATTTATTTTCCTTTAATTCCACCCTTTTTCTCTTCTACCTGAATTATTCTTTTATACTTTTAGGAATTCATCATTTCCTAATTTTTTTTTCCAAATTTGTGTGGAAGCAAGTTATTGTATTCTGAATCTTCTTTCCCCAACCCTTGTTTTCCTACCTTCATTATTAACATTGTTTCTTTCTTCCCATTTTCAACTGAAGTTGTTATTAAAGTCATACTTTTCATTGTTCGTCTTATTAGTATTTGTATGAGAGGAATCAAACATGGTAAAAACATAATAGCCAAGAATCCTAGTATTGCAAATTTTGCTAGTTCTTTCCAATTTGCAAACCACCCTCCAAACCAATTATTTACCCCATCTAAGGTCAACCCCTTCCAGGTTTGGACTGTGACATGAGCTAATTTTATCATTTTGTCTGTAATTTACTTTACTACCATACCACTCTCATCTACTTCAATGCAGCAATTGCTCAGATTAAACTTTCCACACACACCTCCTTCTTGAGCTAATAAGTAGTCTAACGCTAACCGATTCTGCATAATATAAGTTCGAGACTTTACACTTTCCTTAGCTAAATGCGTTAGAGTACTTACAGTGTCATTTGTAATTACTTCAAGCACTGCTTGTAGCCTAATTACCCTATTTAGAATATAGGTGGGCTCTCTGGCACCTAAAGTGCCATCTTCCGCCCATGTAGCTGGTCCATAATAGTTGATGATCTTCTCTGGAGTCCAATCATCATCTTTCCAGATTCCAATTTTCATATTGCTTGGTTGTATGGCTCTTTTCTCTCGGACTTAATCTGATAAATCATCATATACAGTTAGTCACAGCAATTGTTTTTGTTCGATGGGGAGAAGGAAAAAACTTGGCTTTATTATTCCTAAGATACAAGATCCATACCACCCCTTGGGTAGATACCCATAGGCATATTTTCCACATATCCAATACATACTTTCCGGGGCTACCCAGTCCAGGGTGTCATTTTCAGGATCTTTTAAATAAGCCATCTCAATTACTTCACTTAATGTCTCTTTCTTTGATATTCCACTTCCTCCCCACCAACTGTCATTGTTCCATACAGCCAAGCAAATCATGTCTCCTACTCCTACTTTCCTATTCTTTCTTTGTCTTTCATAACATACTTTCCCTACTAAATTTGTGGTTAATGCCCATGTTCCCTCTTTTCCTTTATTAACAATCTCAGAGCCTGTTGTAAGGCATAAAATCCACAGGTTAGTGCTGATTAAGGGAGGGAAATTCTCCCAGCTTCCACTTCCATTTTCTTTCCATTTAGTATCCCACCTTCATTGTGTCTTTTTTTTCTTCTTTTTCTTTTTGTTTTCCCAACTACTTTGCTATGAGCAAGTGGATACCTCCTTTCGGCTTTCTGATTTAAAATTACCCACACTTAACAAGAAATGCTAACCACCAAGACTTCCCCAAATGTCAATTTTAGACAAAAATGCCACTGGCTGCCTCTTTTCCCCCACTTCTGGGTCAAAATCTCCCCCAAGCCATTTCTTTGCCTATATTTACAAACAAATTACCTAGTGAAGAGCCAACAAAGGAGCACTCACCAAACTGTTAGAGCTTGTTAACATTAGGCTCCTTTTCTAACAGTTTTCAATACAAATCTTTAATCAAAACAGCATAGCTCATATATAATCCCCAAAATTTTCTCAACTCCTTTGTTTTAAACAAGGGTTGAATTACAATTCCTTCAATGCTCTTAGGTATTATTTTCCAATTTAATCCTATTCCAATCAGATGGAAACAAATTTCCATCAGGTAGGTTAAAACTTACATATCTAAGCAAAACAATTCAAAGTAATTTCTTTTGGTTGATGAATATATATATAGGTCTAATTAAAACACAATTTCCAAAAAAGATTGTCTAACAATTATCCTCTCCTCTTTCAAGTAAAAAAAAATGGCAAGCTGAAACTGCAAGAGTGGGCATTAAATTTCACATCCACCCCCCCCCCCTCTTTTCTCTCTCTCTCTCTCTCTTAAAGTAACAGGGGAGGGGGGAAGAGAAAGAGACAGGAGAAAAAGAGTAAAAGAAATTTTTACAAAAATCTCACCACTAAAATTTTTTGCTCTCCTTCACATGCATTTTCCATAAATTCTGTCACACATTGTCCATGAAACTTGTCTCATTGTGTGTGTGTTTTTCATTTACTTTTACAACAATAAAATCTGCAATTTACTATTCCTTTCACAGCCTGGGACTGGTGGGGGTGAGTGATGTTTGAAGGCTAACACACACATTTACATATCAGCAAATTAACTCATTCACTTCCATTCTGACTACTTGCATAAACAATTTCACATACAAAAATTTCATTTCATACTTTCTCCAGAGAAACCATACATTGTTAAATAAGGCCTTTTTGTTTGGTGTTATTAGAGAGGATTTTGACCCTCTTCCAAGTCTTGGAAATAACACAGAACAACACAGACAGACATATATACACAGATACTATTAAAACAACATTTATTTAGACATATGGCTTGTCCTGCAAGACGTGAGAAAAATCATGAGGTGATTCCAACAGAACATGGTTTCTATAGGGCCCTTTAACCATCTCCTATTTTTCTCACCATTCCAAGTCCAAGCTTAATGTTCCAAATGTATATATATATATATATATATATATATATATATATATATATATATATATATATAACAAAACAAAAACACATATCAATTTATCAATTTGGAGTTTTAGGCCAAAACAGGTCTCCCCTTTTAATTAAAAAGGGGGAAAAACATTTATGGTTACCTCCAATTTATCCCACCAACTTCAAAAGACAGTGGGGAAAGACTAAAAGGAATTTTGAACCTGGGGTCTTTTGCAGGTGTAAAGGGGGAGGGGAAAAGTAGCACCCTCCTCACCTCACCTTTGACAAAGGGAATTGAATAGTCCAAAGAGCTAGATTAAAAGAAAAAGATAGAAGAAAAACTTACTTTTATTTCTTTGAATTTTCTTTTCTTTAGGTTTACAACAACAACTACAACAATTGCCCATCTTCTTTGAGAGTTTCCCTGATTATGGTTCCCTGAGGTTCTCGATTTTATGGCCACTCAAAATTTTCAACACCAGTTCGCTTCCCTTCAGGCTGTCCTTTCCCCTCGCGGGTTAAGGAAATGCAACCTTTCAGGTCTGCACTCACTTTGGACTTACCAGTGTTCCCAGAACACAGCCCATCACACTCACACAGCCATTATCGCAGAAACCTCCCACAATCGCTCTCCTGTCCACCCAGGTACAATTGCGTGTTTCCCTCCTTCGGGGCAAAAGTTTCTTACCTGGGCCAGTGCACTGGGTTACCTGGTCCTGGGCCTCAGTTGTTGACTCTCTTCCTTTTTTTCCTATTCTTTGATTTTGTAGACCAGAATTGTTAATTTAGTTTGGCTCGGAGCCTGCAAAGGGAAGCTCTATCTCAGACAACTCCAGGCAGTTGAAATCAACAGGTGCGCCCCTGGGCTTTACTGAGAACAGCTCCCCCCAAGAAGCTCTTTCAAGCCCCACGTTTGGTCGCCAAGATTGTGAGATTTAAAACCCCAAAATTTGATACTCACAACTCAAAGACAAGTCTGGTTAACAAAAACAAAGATTTATTGAAAAGAAATTGAAAATAATAAAATAATAAAGAAAGAAAACGTTTGCAAACGTGGCCTCTTAGACCCTTTCCAAGTTGGATTGGGTTCGAAGAGCGCGCTGAGCAAGTTTCAAAGCAAGCATTTATACTTTCTTTTCTCGATACATGCCCCCCCTTGAGAAACTTAAGTTAGTCTTTGAAGTCATTTACATTTCTAAAAGATCTTCTTTGAACCTTTACTTCCAAAAGACTTATTGTAACAACTTCCTTACATCCGTCACTACACTATCTTGTTTTACTCACCTTCTTGAGGTGAGTATCCTTTTTAACATTTCAAAAGAACTTTGTTGATTACCATGTGTGAATTCTCTGTCTAAGCAGGAAATAGATGGCCCCCACATCTTAGTGTTACATTTGATACAATTCATTGGTGTTACATTTGGTGTTACATTTGGTACCATTTATAAAAGAATAACCTTTATTTATTTTCCTTTATGCCCCTGCTTTCCTGAATAAGGCAGGCTGGGTGCGGGCATACACACCATCCCGGGCGAAGCCCACTGTCTCCAGGGCCCTGCTGGCCAGCCAGCAGACACACTCACCCTGAAAACCCCCCCCTCCACTCCCTCCGGGAAGACACAGCGGTCCCACCTCGCCATGGTCGCTCCTTCGGTCCTGGGGAGTGTCCTCTGGGAGGAAATAAAGTCGCACCCATGCACCGGCCTTGCTGCCGCGACCCTGTGCATCCAGGAGGCCACTTCGGGAAGAGGAGAGGGGGAAAAGTCTCGAGCCCCGGGAGACGCCGTGAGGGGTATCGCAAGCTCGTGGGGGGGAGGAAAAGAAGATGGAAGGCTGCAACAGAGAGAGAGAGAGAAGGGGGAAAAGAAGGAGGGGCGGTTGTGAGGTTGGCACTCAGGGCCTTGACGCAAGCGGTCTCAAACACCTACCTGCCAAGAGAGTAGTAGTGTTATCCTTTTTATAATTTATCAATCAATTCCTTAATGCAATTAGTCTTTTCAATAATTTACAGAATAATGTAAAAGCGGACCCAATAAAATTTTCAGTCTGTTGAACTTTCCAGGATGCAATGGAAATGTCTATCACTAAGGCATGTACATAGAAACGTATTGTCTGACTTTATAAGCATACCCTTTGTAGTGAGCTTGGCAATCTTAAAGTTTCCAAGTACATGCCTTAGTGAATATATTTGCATAAAGTTTTTTAAAAAGTCACACAAAAAGAGTTGCATCAGAATACTATACAACAGGGTGAGAACCCACTGTAGCACCTAGCAAGCCAAACAGCTGGAGGCCAGGTACCTACATGAACAATTCAGGCAGAATGGGTACCCACAATCATTTGTTACAAGATGTCTGTGCAACACAGTGGGGAGAGAAAGGAAGAAACAAGGCACAAGACCAACTACATGGCACACCCTGCCATATATCAAAGACATTTCAGAAGCAGTAGAATGCAGCTTCTGAGTTCTGCAAGTGGGTATCGCACACCGCCCAGAGGCTACCCTACAAGGACAAATTATTCACAACAGCCAATGACCTAATAGCTGCTGAGGGTTGGAGATCTCCCCAAACTCATCTTCCCACAGCAAGCCGTCTATTGCTCCCTCCTCTGAGGTTTTGCCAGCAGCCAGGCTTTCTCTTCCCATGGTGAGGATTCTTCCCTGAATCTTTGCCAGCTTATCTCCCTGACTAGAGACGGTGGCAGGGGCTCAGGACTCCCAGCATGTTTCAAAGAAAGAAGATTCTGGCATGATGTCATGGTTCCGATTAAAAAGACACATCAAAGAGCACTGCATGATTATTTATTCTAAAAAAGTCTATAATGAGCAGAACAGAGCATCGGCACTCATGGATGGATGCCAGAATCTGAATTCTCCTCCCCTTGACACACCACATCATACAGAATTTCCCTCCCTTATTTACATGTCATGAATCACATTTACCAATTAATTTAACACATGAAGTTTCCCTTCCCTTCTGAAGAGGCTATCCCTTATTTTGTCAAAACATCCGGGTTGCATTTCTCCTGCTCTTTAGTGATTCAAAACCAAACAGTTAAAGCAAAAGGCTGCCTCTTATATTGTCAGTGCAAAAACATGTCAATGTTTGCAGCATTGACATTAATGTTATTTTCGTAAGGCATCTTGATTCCTTCAGTTTTCACTATTTTTCCTTGTTTGAGAGTAAGTGTGGCATATTTGTCCAAGCCAAACTCCATTGCAATATCTTGGCTATATATACGGACAGTGTTCAGCAGCAATTCTATTTCAGATGATGTTTTTTGATAGCCATGTCCTGAGTTATTCAGTATTGTTGACAGAGGAAACAGTGCAATAACAAATAGTAGTGGTGATAATGAATCTCTGTGCTGCCACCACGTGGCTGTTCTTGGGAAATTATAATATGCTAATTGGGTCTGCCAGTACCTTCCCCCTTTGTGATGTATTTCCTATCCTGCTCATGATGCTGTACTAGGATCCACCCCTTCTGGGTTGGACTTCCTCCTTCTCCTTGCTCCCTTGTGTTCCATCCTCCATTGTAACATCTGAACACAAGCCATGCGGACAGTAATCCTGTTACTGTCTTTTGACCGTTCAGGGACAGGCAGTTGTATTGCGAATATAATTCCTTGTTAAGATACTTATTGGTCTGTTTAAGCGAATTTAGTCACATTTAACGGCCCTTTCCAGACAGTGAACTCATAAAGCACCTGGTTCATCTGAAATACCTTTATTTTGCATGTAGAAGGTGGCTACAGCAGAGAAGGTATGGTCAGGTGAAACTGGACGGAGCTTTAAGGTCAAAAGACAGTAACAGGATTACTGTCCGCATGGCTTGTGTTCAGATGTTACAATGGAGCATGGAACACAAGGGAGCAAGGAGAAGGAGGAAGTCCAACCCAGAAGGGGTGGATCCTAGTACAGCATCATGAGCAGGATAGGAAATACATCACAAAGGGGGAAGGTACTGGCAGACCCAATTAGCATATCGCGAGCTGCCATTTCTCCTGTTCTTCAATGGGCAGCTCCTGGATGTCAGAGAAGGATTTTGGGGTGACCACAACACTGTTGACGGACGCGATGTGCCCAATGTCAATTCTCTTTGGCGGGATCCCTTTGTTGGTCCGCTTTGACCTCCTTACCTTCTGCCACTCACCGCCCTTTTCTTCCGCGGGTCTCTGAGGCGTCGCTGGGGGTGAAGATGGCGTGTCTTCCTCCATGGGACTGGACGGCTCATCCTCCCCATCTGATCCAGGTAGGATGACATCTTCGTCTTGTTCCTCACTTTCGTCGGTGGCAGGGTATGTGGTCGTCTCAGGTGATGTCGTGGTCGGTGTGTCCTTGCTGGGTCGGTTGACAAATGGGCTCAGATCATTCGAGTGGATCTGGGTCCAATTGGAGTCCTCTTCGAAGGAGGCAGATTGGGAAGTCACAGTCCTGCCCCCTTCTCCCAGGAAACGATATGCCTTGGAGCCAGGAGTATAGCCCAAGAACCTCAGTCTCTGGGAGACAGATCTCCCCTTCTTCCGCAGCTGCTTGGGGATGTGCACCCATGTGTAAGAGCCAAACACACGTAAATGTCCCAGACTTGGTTTCCTACCGTGGACCAGGAAATATGGGGTCTGGTCCACAACACTGCTCCAGGTGCGGTTTAAGGTGTAATTGGCGTAGTGCACCGCCTCTGCCCAGTATGATTCTGCGACCCCAGCGTCCGCAATCAGACTACGCATCATAGTTTGCAGGATTCCATTTCTTTTCTCTGCCACGCCATTTTGAGCAGGGGTGAAGGGCGCAGTAAGAAAATGACGGATGCCCTTACGCCTTACCCAGTCCTGAAATTTTCAGGACATGAACTCAGCCCCGCTATCGCTCTGCAGTTGTGCGATCTTGCTCTTGTACTGGGTCTCTACAAAGTTGTACAGTGACTTTATGGCGTCAAAGGCTTCGGATTTTTCTGTGAGGGTATACACGTGGCCGTATCGTGAAAAATCGTCTACGGCAGTGAGAAAATACTGTCTTTTCCCTAGGGATGGTGTGAAAGGCCCAACCAAATCAACATGCACTAGTTGGTACGGGTATTGGGCCTTACGCAGTGACACCTTAGGGATGGTGGCAGCCTTCCTCTTTGTCTTCTTGCAAATGGCACAGTCCAGGAATACCTCACAATCCTTGAGCTGGACTCCTTCAGTAAATTCTCCCATCTTTTTAACTACAGGGAAGCTCGCATGACCTAATCTTCTGTGTAAGAGATGGGCACACTTATCATTGAGCGGCTTCCCCACTGACACCCTCTTGGCTCTGGTTGCCTTGAGCGGTGCTGGCAGAGGTGGCTTGGGTGCAACCGCTTCGGCCTTGCGCTCCTTAAACAGCCTTGGGGCTGGCTGTGGGGGCTTTCTATCATTCCGTGCGCAGGCCCCTTCTGAGGTGGGTGGGTTCTCAGGGGAGAAGTATGGCAAACCATTTATGATGGCAATACTTCCAATGACCCTCTGGTTCCGGGTGACATGACCTCCCCCTTTGCGAAATAAAACTTCCACCTTGTCATCGTCACATAATTTGATAATGCTTAATAGGTTGTTGGCAATGGAGGGAGCATGCAATACCCCTTCAACTTTTCCTAGCCCTGGTACAGAGACAGTGCCCTCCCCAACAACTAAAGCCTTATCACCATTTGCCACCTTGACAGATGAGTTAATTTTCTTTAACCTTTTAAACCCTTGACTCATATTGGTAATGTGAGATGAAGCTCCAGAGTCCAGTAACCATAAGTCAGTGGGGCTGTCAGCCTTTGTGGTGGGGGTGAGAGAACAGGTATGCACAAAATTGCCTCTGGCACTATCTCCGCCCCCGCCATGCCCCCTTCCTTGCCCCTTGTCCCTTCCTTGATTGGGGCCGCGCTTGGGGCCTTGTTGGTGATGGGGGCAGTCTTTCTTCAGATGTCCCTCAGAGCCACAGATGAAACACTTAAGTAGAGCATTAACCTGCTCTGAGTTGTGGCGCCCCCTTCTGGCTTGCTGAGTGGTGACTCTGGCGTATTCTCCTGCATCTCTTCGCCTTCTATCTTCTTCGATGAGTCTCCCTGTGAGGTAGGACAGAGTCATGGCTTCCTTCGTTGTCCCCTCCAGTGAAACAATGAAGCTGCTCCAACTTCTGTCCAGGGAAGCCAGAATGACGGCGACCATGTTCGCATCAGTTACAGGGTGGTCTCTGGACATCAGTTCTGCCCTGAGTGTTTTCAATTTTCCAAGATGTTCAGGCATGCTAGCTCCAAACCTCAGTCTGGAGGAGTAAAACTCAGTTGTAAGTCTGGTGATCGAACCGATGCTGTCGCTGTTGAATAAATTGTATAATAACCGCCAAACTTCACCAGCTGTGAATCTATCTGGAATGCTGGAGAACAGGTTGTCATCCAGTGAGCTCAGCAGAGTGGTGTATGCTTGTCTATGACACCACTCTTCTCGGGGTCCCCAGGCAAGAGGTGGGGGATTCAGAACCATCTCTAGAGTCCCATCCTTTAATAGACATACCTGCACATCTCTATTCCAACTGTTGTAATTCTCCCACCCAAGTTGCAGTTTTTTAAAATCATTTGGGAGGGGAGAGGCAGGTAAAAAAGAGTTCTTGTTGGTCCTATCCCCATTTGCAAACATCTGAGAGCTGTCCATTGAGATGAATGGTAGAGGGATCCCTCTGGTGGCAGTTGGTGGTATTTTTCTCTGATTTTTGGACTGCCCCTGCTCAGGGTTGAATGGCCCCGACTGGGCATGCTCGGAAATCATGTGATCCGGGGGAGGGCGGTGCCCAAGTCTGCCGGCCAGCAGAAGCCCTGAAGATTCTTCCTGAAGCTCCCCTGGCACTGGAACACTCACCGGAGGGCGAGGATTGCAAGATGGGGCAGGGATGGCCCAGAGATGCCGTGGATTGCCTTGAGAAGCCCATCGCTGGTCCTGAAGACCTGAAGAGAAGGTGGGAGGCCCCGGGGGTTCATAGTTGGGAGGCTCCAGGCTGGACCCCTCCCGGCAGTTAGGCCCTGGGGAGAGGATTGGAGGCCTTGGGTGTCTAGGGAGGCTGGCTATCCCCGATGTTAAGGCTGCGGTTGTTTTGGCCTCCAGAGCTGCAAACAGGGTTCGGATAGTTGCTCCAATCTCTGCTATAGCAGTTTTGGCTGGGCAGGCATTGTGGGCATCAAAAGCCTTGAGGCTTTCCGGTGGGGAAGACCAGGCGGTTTCCGTGCCACTTTGGCTGAATGCTATAGATTGCTGGGCCTCCAGGCTTGGTTGAGGCCTATCTTTATTAGACCATGTGGGTATACTGGGGGCCGCCATCTTGTTTCCGGTATCGGGCCATGTGGTTGTCCTGGGGGCCGCCATCTTGCTTCCGGTTGCCCCAGGAAGCTGTAGGTCACAGTTTGGCGGGAAATTTCACGCCAAAAGCTCTGGGGTCCCGGGGTCACTCAGGGTGGCCGGCGCCATGTTGGGGGGCCTCGTGGGCACTGGGGGAGGACTTACCCGGCGTCCAGAGTCCCTCTGCGCTGGTATCCCTGGTGGGGGGGCTTGTGGCGTCCTTTGTGCTGTAAGGAGTGTTAAGAGCAACTCCTCACATTCCTGTTCAGTCATCTGGCCCACGTGGCATTTGGCTTGGGCCCGGGCCGCTTCCGCTGCGTCTGGGCAGTCTTGGGTAGACTGCAAGCCTTCCATGCTTCCCTCTGTGGCATGCAGAGGGGTCCCTGGCGCCGCATCTGTGCTCTCACCTGGAGCGGAGCTCGCATCAGGGGGTGGATGCAGGGCTGCTGTCTTTGATTGAAGACTTCTTGTCACAATTGGGGACCTCCTGCAATCCGTTTCAAATGGGTTCTTGCTGGAACCTTTAGACATCTTGCAGTAGCCGCTGGCTTGGAAGCGTTGCCTTAAACCATCCTCTGCTACCAACTTGTGAGATGGTCTCATGAGGTCGATGGATCGTTAAGGTGCTTCCAAGTGAAAGGCAGAACGCAGAGATGCAATCATATATATGAAGCTTTATTCAACGATAGATTAGAGAGAAAGAATTACTTGGCATGGAGGCATCCATGCCTGCGTGTGAGAGAGAACAACAGAACAGAACTAGACTAGAAGAGACAAGAACAAAGAGCAGCCCCTTGAGCAGAGGTATTTATGGGGGGTCTCAGCCCCTCCCTAACCATAAAACTCTCTCGCCAATGGGGCTGCAGGGGCCGGGGACCCCTGACCCATCAGTGGAAGCAAAGAAGCCTCTTTGCTCCCATCTGATGACCTTTTTGGGGAACTGCCATGGCTGGCACAAAACATCTAACAATTCGCACTTTACAGCATCGGACTTTCCTTTCACCACCAGACATATCCACAGCTGAGCGTCCTTTCGGCTTTGGCCCAGTCGCTTCATTCTTTCTGGCGCTACTAGTACTAGCCCTCTGCTCTTCCCCAGTAGCATATTGGACGCCTTCCGACCTGAGGGGCTCATCTTCCAGCATCATATCGTTTTGCCTTTTGGTACTGTCCATAGGGTTTTCATGGCAAAGATACTGGAGTGGGTTGCCATTTCCTTCTCCAGTGGATCACGTTTTGTCAGAACTCTCGGCTATGACCTGTCCGTCTTGGGTGGCCCTGCACGGCATAGCTCATAGCTTCATTGAATTACGCAAGCCCCTTCGCCACGACAAGGCAGTAATCCATGAAGGGGTAAATTCTATAATATAAATCAATTCCAATAGCTAACTTTCCTTTCCCTTAGAAGTCTAAAAGTTAAATATAAAATCAGTTTATATCTTTTAAAGATTCCCCCTAGCCCATTAAGAGAAATTTTAAGCTCTATCATTCCAACAAATATATTCTATTTATCATCTTAATAGTTCTTCAATTATTAAAATAATACCTTTTATTATATCATCCCAAATTCTGTAATATCATATCATCATATCATATCATATCATATCATATCATATCATATCATAACACAACACAACACAACACAACACAACACAACACAACATAACATAATATAATTCAAAGTTATGTTCTGATAGCTAGTTTTGCTTTCCCTTAAAAATCTAAAACCTAAGTATAGAATCAGTTTATATCTTTTGAAGATTCCCCCTAGCCCAGGGGTCAGCAACCTGAAACAGTGAAAGAGCCACTCGGAACTGGTTCCCTCACAAAAGGAAAAACTGGGAGCCGCAAAAAATGTGTGTGCATGCGCGTACATGCGCATGAGCAGAACAGGGTTTGACTGAAGAGTGGAGCCAAGGCGAGATATGCACCTACCCTGCATATTTGAATTGATTGGTTGAACTTTTTAGTCCCACTTTTTTTTTGGACTGCACATGGCAGAGGACTGGGAGCCGCAGGAGACGGCTGAAAGAGCCGCATGCAGCTCCAGAGCCGCAGGTTGCAGACCTGTGCCCTAGCCCATTAAAAGAATTTTTTTTATTGAAAAGTTTTAAGATACAATTTTCCTTTAAAAAACCCCCCTTCCCCCTCCCTCCTCCCCCCCTACCTCCCCCCCTCCCCCCCTACCTCCTCCACCCCCCTACCTCCCCCCCTCCCCCCCTCCCCCCCCGACTTCCCAGAGCTAAATACAAGGTATATATAAAAAAAGCAAACATAAACAACCATATACTAACAACTATAAATTCTAAAATCCATCACTCTCTAGCTTATATAGGATAAAACAAACCTTAGCAATATTAAATATATATAAAAAACTAAAATAAAAAAAGAAACACTCTCTAGCTTATATAGGATAAAACAAACCTTAATAGTATTAAATATATATTAAAAACAAAAAAAAGGAAAAAAAACCCAAGATAGAAAGAGAAAAAGAAAAAGAAAAAAAGGAAAAAAGAGTTATTCAAATACTACATAATACTTCCCAACCCTATACTTATCCTAAATAGACTCCATCCATTTTGTCCATTCCATGATATAACGTTCTTACAGATAATCTTTCAAATTAACCAAAATCTTCACCACCTCAACCAAATCAGAAAACTTTAAAGTCAACTCTTCTATAATCGGCCGTTCCTCTTCCAGTGCCACATCTATAATTATTCCAAAAAAAAAAAAAATTGCGAACAAAACTTTAACCTCCATTTGAGAATCTTCTGTATATTCCACCAAACTTTAATCCAAAAAACCTCACCCTTTCCACAAAACCACCACATATAAAAATATATTGCGTCTACACCCAAACCTTTTCCCACCTCCCATACTTGACTATAAATACGTCATAGAAATTCCATAGACTTCTGCAAATTCTGCTATTTTCTCTTCTTAGATCGTTTTGCAGCAGCACGCGTCACCCTCTGTTCTATAGGATCATCCAACGAGGTTATATCTTGATCTCCTCCAACACTGTTGTCTTCTCTCTGACCATCTTCAGCCTCTTGATGCACTCCTTCTCCAGATCCCTTTTCAGCTTCCAGAAGTGTTAATGGCGTTGCATTTAAAACATTATTGTAGAAATCACGCGCTTGCATCACAGTAACCAGACGGTACCTTTTACCTTCGTGCGTCACCATCAACCCAACTGGGATCTCCCATCTGAACCTTATATCTCGTTGCTTGAGCTCTTGCACAAGAAATGTAAAATCCTTCCTTCTCCTTAAAATCTTTGGAGGAATTTCTTTTAAGACCAAAACTTCTTGATTAGCAATCACAACTTTAGTATCATAAGCAGCTCGTATAACTTCATCTCTAGTTTCCCTTTTTGCAAAATATACCACCACATCTCTAGGCAACTTTCTCTGTCCAGCAATCCATGAATTCACACGAAACACTTTATCCATGCCTCCTTTTATTTCAGATGCTGGCTGTTTCAATACTACTTCGAAAGCCTCAGAAACCAGCTGCTTTAGATCTTCCTTAATATTCTCCTTTAAGCCTCTAATTCTAATGGCAAACTGCATCTGGTAATATTGAGCAAGACTCAGTTCCTTTTCCATTTTATCTTCATTCTCCAATACTTTTGCTTCTAATATAGCATTCTTTTGAGTCAAATCTTCTAGCTTTTCCTCCAATTCTTCCACACAACGAGCCACTTTACACACTGAAGACAAGATGTCTACCTTCATCACTCTAAACTTCTGTTCCATCCTCTCCTCCATTCTCTCCTCCAATTTCTCCAATTTCTCCTCCATCTGTGCAAATCTATCATTAATTGATTCCAAAATTACCTGGGTGTGTTTTTCAAGAGCATCTTGTAAGTCCTTTGATGTCAATACATCAGGAGGATGCAGCGCCTGCAGTAATGATTGTTGCACCGGCGAAGTTCCAGCACTCCGAAGAGTTTTAGGGGGTGGTTTAGCCGCCATCTTTTACCAATTGTGACGCACTTTCACTTCAGATTTATAATCCAAAAAAGAAATTTTAAGCTGACTTCCGGATGGCAAGGCGTCGCCGGAGGCAGCCATTCTTCGGCTGTCAGCCTCGCGGCTCCGTAGAGCCACCGAAAACAGCGCCGATCAGCTGTTTTGGCGGCTCAAAAGCCCCCTCCTCGGGAGAAGAGGAGGGGGTGAGCGCCCAGGTAGGGGTAGAGCTCTCCGGGGCCGCCAGAACTTAAAGTTTTGGCGGCTGAAGTATTGAGCCCCCCGAAGCCTGGGCATGCTCCGGACTGTGAGGTGCCTCTGCTCTGGGTTTTTTGGAGCAGAACAGGGCGTTCACAACCATCCCTGCTAGCAAGAAAGAACTTTGGAGAACAAGGACGCAGGCAGAGCGATACAGGAGATTTTGGCGAAGATGGTCTTTTGATCTTTAACTCAATGGACTTTGCTGAGCTCGTAAGTGGAAGTGCGTAGCAAACAATAGTGGGTGAAAATGGCGGCTATATCTTCTAAAGTTCCTGCTCTGGCACAGCAGTCCTCGTTGCAAGCTTTATTGTCCCCTGCACCCGTATTTGCATCAGCCTTTACAGTAAAAGATTTGCAGAATGTGCTGCAAGAAACTATGGAAAAGCAATTGCAACAATTTGCTGAGATAATGGACAAAAAGTTGGAGGAGAAGTTAACAGAAAAACTAGCTAAGGTTATGGATGAAAAGATTACAGAGAAATTAACAGAAATGAGAGCAGACATTTTATCTGCATTGCAAGGCATGGCTATATGTATTGAGAATTTGGATGAAAGAGTGGAAGATCTCAGTCAAAATGATATTAGATTGGAAGCAAAAATGACAGAAACTGAAAATGTGGTAGAGAAAATTGATTGTGATTTGACCTCGACACATTATTATCAGATGGAGTTTGCTTTAAGGATTAGAGGCTTAAAGGAAAATCCTAAAGAAAATTTGAAGAAAATGGTTTCTGAGGCTCTAGAAGGGGTGCTGGGACAACCAGCAGATGAAATAATGGAAGATATAGATAAAATTTTTCGTGTTAATTCTTGGATTGCAAGACAAAGGAAATTACCCAGAGATGTGGTAATTTATTTTACAAAGAGAGTGGTTAGAAATGAAGTTATTCAAGCCTCCTACAATATTGATTTTG
The DNA here is from genome assembly GCF_947247035.1 of Vipera ursinii. NCBI lineage: Eukaryota > Metazoa > Chordata > Lepidosauria > Squamata > Viperidae > Vipera > Vipera ursinii. The sequence goes on from NC_139522.1 coordinate 42,712,145, forward strand.
TAATTGCTGAGCAAAAAGTTTTGATTTTAAAAGAGATCCCTCCAAGAATTTTAAGAAAAAGGAAGGAATTTGCTTTTTTGACACAAGAATTGAGACGACGTGATATCAAGTTTAGATGGCAGATACCAGTGGGCATGGTGGTGACCTATGAAGGTACGAGGCATCGTCTTACTACGGTGATTCAGGCACGTGATTTCTACAGTAATGTTTTAAAAGTAGTCCCCATACCACTTTTGGAATCTACAAAGAAGAAAGGTGAGAGAGAGTCTCAACGATACAGAGAGAATCTACAAGGTGCTGAAGGAATAATGCAGTCAGATGAGAAAGTTACAGGAGTGGATCAAATTTCAGTATCACTGGAGGAGGCCAGAAATGGGAAGAGGCGTGCTGCTTCTAGACGAATGAACCAAGCCTGAAGATTTAGTTGCATAACTGAAGGAGATAATAATGTAATAAGGATTATGGGAATTGAAATTGTTAGAAGGGCTAAATATTTGGGGATATACTTTTCACCCTTATAAAATAACTATGTGTTGTAATATTTTATGTCGCTTTAATTTTAAGATAATTATGAAAATTTAATTGGGAAGATCTGTAGTAGAGCTTACTGAAATTTTGTAGGTTATGATTTGCTATTTGGTTGGTATGTATATTTATGGTGTGATAAGAAGGTGGATATTGTGTTCCAGGTATATACTTTGTGTTATGCTCTGGTGCAAGTTTGGGAAAAATTATAGATAAAAGTTAACTTGTAATATCTTTATGGGCAATAATGAAACATGTAACAGAAAATATAAGAATGATGTGACTATATCAAAAAAATTTTTTTTAAGTTTGGAAAGTAATGTATGGTACTCCAAGCTGTATAATATATTAGGAGAAGGAAAGGTTGTATAAACTTGGTTTTAGTATGGAAATTTAAAGCCCAGTTGGAAAGAAGAATAGTTTTTAATAATTGATATAAAATTGTTTTGTCTGTGATTGTTTTTATTGGGTATTATTGATATTATTGTGGTGGATATTAAATGGATGTTGAATTTAACTATAGCAGTAAGATTTCTAGTAAAAAGGTAGAATTACTGATTACAGAAGAATGGACTGTAAAGTTTTTAATTTCGAGGATATGGTAAAGATCTTAGTGCACCTGAAAGACTATTTGCAACAGAGAGATACTACGGAGCAAATATGGAACTAAAAAGTATTATTTTGTATTTGAATAATTATTGATATGATATATATACGTTTGGAGTTTATCTATATGAGTTAAAGTGCGATAGTTTAAATAGTTTAGGATTGTTTGCATAAGTTAGATTATGATTGTTTGCATTTTTATACCCTGTACTCAGCTCTGGGAAGTTGGGGGGGGGAGGGGAAAGGGAGGGAGGGGTTGGGGAGGGTTGGGGAGTGGGAAGAGGGTGGGAGGGGAGGGGGTTGGGAGGGATTTTGTTTTGCTAAAGATAAAATGTATTGTAAAACTTTTCAATAAAAAAAGAAAGAAATTTTAAGCTCTATCATTACAAGTCCCAACAAAAAGACAAATCCAATTTTTTAAATCTAACTCTCACCTTCTTTTTGAGCTAATCAGGCTTCCATATCGGTGCCTTTAGATTCTCAAATGTGTCTCCCTTTCTTCCTACACACATTGTTTGAATCCAGGGAGACCATCCAATTGTCAGTTTTGCAAAGAAAGTGTCCCCTTTGTAATCTTTGAGATGTTGCTTTAATAGATCAATTCTTGATGTTTGGTATGGTATAGTTGTCATTAGTTCAGTCTGGTCTTCTTCTTCCAATTCCATCTGGCTTAGGTAAGAGGTGATGACTAGAGTTATAGTTATTATTTGGTTGGCTAGGTTCTCAACGTACTGTATTTGAAAGCCTTTGGTATCTTCCGTCTTGGTGTTGCTTTCTTCAACTTCTATTGTTTTTTGAATTGTAGGTTTTATAGTTAAATCTGAGATTTGGGCATCAAGGTTCTCAATAAAATGTATTTGTTGTTCTTTTGTTGTTGTTAGTTGCGAAGTCGTGTCTGACCCATCGCGACCCTATAGACAACGTTCCTCCAGGCCTTCCTGTCTTCTACCATCTTCTGGAGTCCATTTAAGCTCACGCCTACTGCTTCAGTGACTCCATCCAGCCACCTCATTCTCTGTCGTCCCCTCAATCTTTCCCAGCATTAGGCTCTTCTCCAGTGAGTCCTTCCTTCTCATTAGGTGGCCAAAGTATTTGAGTTTTAGCTTCAGGATCTGGCCTTCTAAAGAGCAGTCAGGGTTGATCTCCTCTAGGACTGACCAGTTTGATTGCCTTGCGGTCCAAGGGACTCGCAGGAGTCTTCTCCAGCACCATAGTTCAAAGGCTTCAATTCTTTGGCGCTCAGCCTTTTTTATGGTGCAGCTTTCACTGCCATACATTGCAACTGGGAAGACCATAGCCTTGACTATATGCACTTTTGTTGACAGGGTGATGTCTCTGCTTTTCAGTGTGCTGTCTAGATTTCCATGGCTTTCCTCCCAAGGAGCAAGCGTCTTTTAATTTCTTGGCTACAGTCCCCATCTGCAGTGATCTTGGAGCCCAAGAAAATAAAATCTGTCACTACCTCCATTTCTTCCCCATATATTTGCCAGGAATTGAGAGGGCCGGATGCCATGATCTTGGTTTTCTTAATGTTTAGTTTCAACCCAAGTTTTGCACTCTCCTTCTTCACTCGCAACAAGAGGCTCTTTAGTTCCTTTTCACTTTCTGCCATTAGAGTGCTATCATCTGCATATCTGAGGTTGTTGATATTTCTTCCGGCAATCTTAATTCCAACTTTTGATTCATCTAGCCCTGCCTTTCTCATGATGTGCTCTGCATATAAGTTAAATAGGCAAGGTGACAGTATACAGCCTTGCCGGACTCCTTTCCCAATTTTGAACCAATCAGTGGTTCCGTGTCCAGTTCTCACTGTTGCTTCTTGGCCCACATATAGGTTTCTCAAGAGACAAATAAGATGGTCTGGTGCGCCCATCTCTTTAAGAACTTGCCACAGTTTGTTATGATCCACACAATCAAAGGCTTTAGCATAGTCAATGAAGCAAAAGTAGATGTTTTTCTGGAACTCTCTAGCTTTCTCCATGATCCAGCTATTCTCTGGAATTCTGCATTTAATTGGGCGTATCTTTCTTTTTCTCCCTTGCTTTTCGCTTCCCTCCTTTCCTCAGCTATTTGCAAAGCTTCCTCAGAAAGCCATTTTGCTTTCTTGCATTTCTTTTTCTTTGGGATGGTTTTGGTTGCTACCTCTTGTACAATGTTGCGAACCTCTGTCCATAGTTCTTCAGGCACTCTGTCTATCAGATCTAATTCCTTGAATCTATTTGTCACCTCTACTGTATATTCAACAGGGATATGATTTAATTCATACCTGACTGGCCTAGTGCTTTTCCCTACTTTCTTCAGTTTAAGCCTAAACTTTGCAATGAGAAGCTCATGGTCTGAGCCACAGTCAGCTCCTGGTCTTGTTTTTACTGACTGTACAGAGCTTCTCCATTTTTGGCTGCAGAGCATATAGTCAATCTGATTTCTGTGTTGTCCGTCTGGTGATGTCCATGTGTAGAGCCGTCTCTTGGGTTTTTGGAAAAGAGTGTTTGCTATGACCATCGTATTCTCTTGACAAAATTCTATCAGCCTGTGCCCTGCTTCATTTTGTACTCCAAGGCCAAACTTGCCTGTTATTCCCAGTTAATACTCTCAGTCCAGGCCAGAAAGCTCGAAGAGCCAGGTCTACAGGTCCCGGCAGAATGAGCGAAGGTCAGGGGCAGTCCTAAGCTCTACAGGCAGCTGGTTCCAAAGGGCCGGCGCAGCCACAGAGAAGGCCCTCCCCCTGGGTATTGTCCGCCGGCAATCTTTTACCAGTGGTACCCTGAGAAAACCCTCCCTGTGGGAGCGCACAGGACGAAGGGAGCTTGATGCCGGCAGCAGGTGTTCCCTCAGATATCCTGGACCCAAGCCATTATGGGCTTTATAGGTCATCACCAGCACCTTGAATCTCACCCGGAGGGCAACCGGAAGCCAATGCAGCTCGCGGAGTAGAGGTGTTACATGGGAGTATCGGGAGACTCAGGGCGGTTTACAGGGAAAATTAAAAGTTAAAATACATCATATACAATTAAAAATGATTAAAACTAAGATTAAATTAATCCCTGAACTTAACTAAAACCCCATTAATTAAAAATTAAAACCCCTCAGTCTGGGCCAGACAACTCAAAAAACCAAGTTTTCAAGTCCCTATGAAATGAGCGAAGGTCGGGGGCGGTCCTAAGCTCCGTGGGAAGCTGGTTCCATAGGGCCGGCGCGCCCACAGAGAACACCCTTCCCCTGAGGATAACCCGCCGGCATTCCTTAACCGGCGGTACCCTAAGAAGGCCCTCCCTGTGGGAGCGCACAGGATGTTGGGAAGTTGATGCCGGCAGCAGGTGTTCCCTTAGATAATCCGGACCCAAGCCATTTAGAGCTTTATAGGTCATTACCAGCACCTTGAATCTCACCCGGAGGGCAACCGGAAGCCAATGGAGCTCACGGAGAAGAGGTGTTACACGGGAGTATCGGGAGACTCCCACAACAACCCGCGCGGCTGCATTCTGCACCAGCTGAAGCCTCCGAGTGGTCCTCAAGGCAGCCCCATGTAGAGAGCGTTGCAGTAGTCCAATCGGGAGGTCACGAGCGCATGAGTGACTGTGCGCAGGGCATCTCGGTCCAGGTAGGGCTGCAACTGGCGTACCCGGCGAACCTGGGCAAAGGCCCCCCCTGGTCATGGCTCCTATATGGTCTTCAAAACTGAGCCGCGAATCCAGGAGGATGCCCAAGTTGCGAGCCCTATCGACAGGGGGTAACACCTCAGCCCCCCCATCATTAAAGATGGAATGGACTGGTTAGTCCGAGATGCCGGTATGCACAGCCACTCAGTCTTGGCAGGATTGAGACGAAGCCTGTTTCTCCCCATCCAGACCTGGACCGCTTCCAGGCAATGGGACATCACGGCGAGGGCATCACTGGGTTGGTTCGGGGTGGAGAAAAAAAGTTGGGTATCATCAACGTACTGATTCCCCACCCCGAAACCACAAATGATCTCGCCCAGCGGCTTCATATAGATGTTGAACAGGAGGGGAGAAAGAACCGACCCCTGAGGAACTCCACAAACGAGAGGCCTCGGGGCAGACCTCTGCCCTCCTGTCAACACCGATTGCGAGCAGCCCAGGAGATAGGAGGAGAACCACTGCAAGACAGTGCCTGCCACTCCCAACCCCCTGAGACGCCGCAATAGGATACCATGGTCGATGGTATCAAAAGCCGCTGAGATGTCTAATAGAACTAGGACGGAGGAGCAACCCCTGTCCCGAGCCCGCCAGAGATCATTCACCAGCACGACCAATGCCGTCTCTGTGCTGTACCCGGGCCTGGAACCCGATTGGTACGGGTCCAGATAACAGGAACAGAGGAAGCTGATGCACCACCAAACTCTCAACAACCTTCAACAGAAAGCGAAGGTTGGAGACAGGACGATAGTTGTTTAAAATTGCTGGGTCCAGGGCAGGCTTCTTGAGAAGGGGCCTCACCACTGCCTCCTTCAAAGCGGCGGGGAAGACACCCTCACTCAAAGAGGCAGATATTACTGCCTGGAACCAGCTTCGTGTCTCCTCTCGAGCCGCATAAATTAGCCAAGAGGGGCATGGGTCCAATAAACAGGTGGTGGAACTCAGCCTCCCCATAATCCTGTCCACATCATCAGGGGAAACAGGATCGAAATCAGTCCAGATAACATGCTCAAGACCGTCCGATTCCTCCATGTCAGACTCTGCCCAGTTAGAGTCCAAACCGGCCCAGATCTGAGCGATTTTGTCTGTCAGATGTTGACTAAACTCCTCAGCCCGATCCTGCAAGGGCTTCTCTCTCACCTCCTGATTAAGGAGGGAGCGAGTCACCCTAAACAGGGCGGCCGGGCGATTATCTGCGGACGTGATGAGGGCGGCGAAGTAATTAGACTTTGCTGTTCTCATCGCAGCAAGATAACCATAACTTATAAAGGTTCATAACTGCAATCGGTCAGTTTCGGAATGGCTGGACCTCCAACCGCTCTCTAGACACCGTCTCCGATGCTTCATCTCCCGGAGCTCCACAGAAAACCATGGAGCCCAATGGGATCTGCGCCGGGTCAGGGGTCGCAAGGGTACAACACAGTTGAGTGCCTCAGTGGCCGCCCTTTCCCAGGCATCAACCAAGGCATCAACTGGGCTGTGAGTGAGGGCGATGGGTATAGACCCAAGCGCCATCTGGAACCGTTCTGGGTCCATTAGGCGCCTGGGGCGGAACCACCTGGTCAGTTCCGCAGCCCAGAGGTGGGGGGTAGCATAACGGAAGACCAGCTGCAGGAGATAATGATCGGACTTTCAGGGCCCGTCCGACGAATCACCCAACAAATGAAACCGGAACGGGAGCTGGTTCTTCTAAGCCACGTTTATTAGCTTCATAAACAAATGCCCGAAGACTGATGAAGTCAGCGTTGATTTTACAGCACAATCAACGCTGCTAAATAGCCAGTAACGTCAACACCCTCCACCACACCCTTAATTATTCCACCACGCCCACACCTAACTTAACTACCACCCCCTACAGTATCCACCCTTTGGCACCCGCCCCACCACCATTGCAGCCGGTAAGCCACCCCCCAGCTCAAACCACCCTCCTTTCCCCCAGAGCTCCGCATAATTTCATTTCCCCCCCATCTCTCCAGTCTCTCCAGTCCGACGAGAGCTGTGCCCCGAGCCCCTCCCTAACTCGCCGGCAGTCTCCACCACCCCTTGAACCCTCCTGGCACCCGTCCTTGTCCTGACATTTGAGCTGCTCCTTGGCCCTCTGGTCGGCCTCGAAGGCTTTTGATCCGCGACGGCATTCTTGCCCTCCCCTCCAGCTCCCGAAAGTCAGCTGGCCGCTCCATGGCCTTGCACGCCAACCGCACTCCCTCCCGACTTGCTGGTCGCTTCCGGGAGTCAGCAAGAGCGGCGCGGCGCTGTGGGACGTGCTGGCAAGCGGGCCCCAGGCTGGGAGGCTGCAGCCGATGCCTTGTGGTCGCTTCTCTCCGTTCCAGGCGCCACCGAGGGAGGAAGAGCAAGGAAGAGGCCGCCGGGAGTCCCTGGAAGCCGGTAAGGTGCTTTTTGGCTTCCCCGGACGTTGGGCGGGCGGTTGCTGAGGCGCGGGGAAGGCCGAGCATTGTCCCGGCCTTCTAGGAAGACGCGGGCGCTGGCGCTTGTCTCCGGGGCCTGGCAGGGCGCTCCGCGGGCGCCGGTGGTGGTTTTCGGGCCCGGGCAGGTCGCTCCGCGGCCCCTCCGAATGTCGGGCATGCCAGGCCCGACACGGACCATGACAGGGGGACAAAAGTTGGCAAGCCCCCTCCCAAATCATCCAACCACTGTCCGGACAGGAATACCAGGTTGAGAGTGTGACCCCCCATGAGTCGGGCCTTGAATTACCTGGGTCAGGTCCATGGCCGTCATGGAAGCCATGAACTCCCGGGCTAACTCCGACGACCCTCCCAGGGAAGGCAGGTTGAAGTCACCCAGCACTATAAGTCTGGGGAACTCCACCGCCAACCCTGAGAGGGTGTCGAGCAGCTCGGGCAGGGCTGTTGCCACACAGCTGGGCGCCAGGTATGTAAGCAACAAGCCCATCTGAACCCGGGGGCCACATCTCAGGAGGAGAGTCTCACTCCCGCCAATCTGGACCATGGTGGTCTCCCGCGGACATAAAGTCTCCCTAATAACCACCGCCACCCCTCCACCCCTACCCTGAGCTCGTGGCCGATGTAGCACACAGAAACCTGGGGGGCATAACTCGGTCAGAGGGACCCCTCCCTCCGAGCCCAACCAAGTTTCCGTAATGCATGCCAGATCCGCGCATTCCTCCTCGATCAAGTCACGAACGAGGGGAGCCTTATTAACAACGGATCTGGCATTAAAATAAACCAGCCTAAGCTCAGGGACCCGATCACCCTCACCCCCGGGCGAGAGGGTGCTAACCGGAGGGTCGGAGCGCACCACCGCATGAAGACAGCGGGGGCGCGATCCCAGATGTTGATGCGGCCCTCCGTGCAACCACCTGCTGCCATTCCCTTTCGTCGTGGGGATTTGAAGCCCCACCCCAGCACACACAGAACCAGCAGTCTCTACCCCCAACCCTATCCCGCCAGGACCCCTCATAGGCCCAGACTGAGTACTAATGAAAAATTCCCTCCCCACCCTACTATTCCTCCCCTTCCCTAACCCTATAAAATACCCAGCTAAAAATGTATCAGGGGCCTCTTAATGCGTCTCCACCAGAGGCCCCTAGTTAAGCCCAGCCACCTCTCGGGGTCCCAACAATTGGGCCTATCATCAAGGGAAATGATAGAAAGGGAGGCTGGTCGTATCCAGGAGGGAAAAGCCCCCCTGAGGGCGTACAAGTCCGATCTAGAGTATTGTAGTCGAGCCATAAAATAGTAATGTCCGTATAAGCCATTATTCACAAATGGGGACAGATGTTAATAAGATGTTAAAATGTTAATTAAGATGTTAAGACATTTAATCCGGAACATGTCTTCATCCAGTAATCCGCCAATCCGGCTCTGCTCTCACCTGAGCCGGTCCAGACAAGAGCCCATAACTGTCCTCTCACCTAGCCACGAGATCCAGCCTGGGATGGATAAGGGCAGCATTGCTGGGTATACAGAAATCTCCCCTGCTAGTCTCTCACACCAGCAGGGGGTTGGTAGCCAGTCCAGGGCCATCCTCTCACCACGGTCCTGTCCCAGGCTCGTTCCAGAATATCACATGTTCCAGAATATCACAGGGAGGTCACAGGAACAGGAAAAAGTCGAAACATCCCAAATCCTGTTCCAGCCCCTAACCAGTATCAGGTACAAACCCATCTTGAGCAGTAACACAGCAGAGATAACTAAACACGCTGAACCCATCCCTAGGGCAACAGGGAACTCAGTCATAGATGTTAAATGTTCAGCTTCAAGCAGCCAAATCTCCATTATCATCTGGAAAAAAAGAAGGTGACAAAAAAGCCTCCCCCATAGCCTCCACGCCAGAACGGCACCCAACATCAAACTCTGGGAAAAGATGCTCCGCGGCCATTTGCAAGCCGAAAGGCCAGAGTAGCAGTCAGGGGTAGAGAGATCCACACGGCTGCGAACGGCGCCCTCCGATTAATCTCAGGCGCCAGGTGGTTCATCCAGGGGTCTGCAGCAGACTTCTAGGCTGCCGAAGCCGCTCCAATCCAACGCCCGAAGCAAGCCAGAAGTAAGACATCGATTCAAGCCGGTAACGGCACCCAACAGCTGATTCCGGGCGCCAGCTGATCAGCGGCAAACCACAAGCCGCCCGGCCGCCGCCACCACTGCTCTGCTCCGGGGGAGGGGGGAAAGGCTCCACACCGCAAAACGGTGCTAGCCTGTTGTTCCTGCACCCCCCCTCCGAGTATGTACCTCGGCTGGGTTTTAGTGAGCCCCCCATCCACCCATTGTATCGGCTCACCGTGGAGCTCAACAAACGCCGCCCATTGTCGCCGCCATCTTGTTACAATCCCTGTCCCTTTCATGAATTTTATGCAAGTAGTTATATGTTCTAAATTTGGATAGAGCATGAATGGTATGAATTCCCAGTTCAGCTCTAACTGCTGCAGCAGATGTTCTAGGATCTATGCCCAAAATACATCTCAGGTGCTGGGACTGCGTTTGTTCTAGTGTTGTAATTGAGTATATACCCCAAACGTCTGCTCCATACAAAAGCATAGGAGAAACCTTAGCTTTATATACTCTGATTAATGGAACAAGGGACCCTGGATAACTATGATTCTTTAAGCAGTAGATTCAAACGAGCCTTTGCTCTAAGTGTGCTCCATTGTTGATGGCAAGCCCAAGATCCAGTCTTGGAAAATGCCTAAATATACAAAGGTGTTAACCTGTTCAATTGGTTCACCATCTAATTACCATCTCTGTCTCTCATGATGTTTTCCAAACGCCATGATTTTTTATTTAGATTTACTGATGGTTAGGGAGTTGTCCTGGCAATAGGAATTAAACCTTCTTAATGGCCTACGCAATCCTACTTGTGAATACGATGATAGGAACATATCGTCGGCATAGAGCAACCTATTACAGTATGTATTTAGGATTGTCAGAAGAATTTCCCGGTTCGTTTCCAGCTGGGAAAAGCTGACGATGAAGAAATTTGAGGATAGCAGCTACCGCAAAGCAGGTCTTTATTACAGGAAGGCAGTAAAGTGACGGAGAAGTAACTTCTTATCAACACCCCAATCTATATCTAAAAAGCTACACACAACAGTCACCATATAAATACCACACAGAGAACAGCCCAGAGCACACAGATAAGTTCCCCGAGGATGGGCTCCAGCATGAGTCTGAAAGCTCTGAAGACAAAACCTCTGGTCCTGGTGACCAACCCAGATTGGATCCTGCATCATTATCCTGGGACACATATATTCGCCTTCATTTGTGAGAACTATTATTTTCCAGGATGGGAATGTTGAATATGTTAATAATGTGCTACCACCTTACACTAAGCTTGAGAAATGCAAGCAAGGTGTCTGCTAAGATGGGGAAAGCATGGGAGAAAGGAATGCCAGGTTTAAACTGTGGTATAAGAAAGTATTGTACCCTCATTTTGGCAAAGGACATTCAATTGATTTAAGTGTCTTCAGTCTTTTGACAAATCAAAAATTTTAACTAACCATGCCACATCAAGTCCCTGGGTAGCTACTACTGAGTTTGATCCAGCTAAATAGCTTGATTCCCTACTGTGTACTTCTGCATCAGTGAGAGGAGGGCCATCACATACCCATTTGGGAATCAGAACAATAGCTACTGACCAGTTAGTAAAGACATTGTTTCAGTATAAACATAAGAAGTTTTCCCAATTCAACCAACTAATCCAGAACTTGAATCAATTAGCCCAGCAGATACAGCAGAACATGTCACTACTGCAGATGTGTAGGGGCTCCAATAGACCACATACAGGTGAAACTCGAAAAATTAGAATATCGTGCAAAAGTTCATTTATTTCAGTAATGCAACATAAAAGGGGAAACTAATATATGAGATAGACTCATTACATGCAAAGCAAGATAGTTCAAGCCATGATTTGTCATAATTGTGATGATTATGGCTTACAGCTCATGAAAACCCCAAATCCACAATCTCAGAAAATTAGAATATTACATGCAATCAATAAAACAAGGAGTGTACATAGAACAATATCGGACCTCTGAAAAGTATAAACATGCATATGTACTCAGTACTTGGTTTGGGCCGCTTTTGCAGCAATTACTGCCTCAATGCGGCATGGCATGGAAGCTATCAGCCTGTGGCACTGCTGAGGTGTTATGGAAGACCAGGATGCTTCAATAGCAGCCTTCAGCTCTTCTGCATTGTTCGGTCTCATGTCTCTCATCTTTCTCTTGGCAATGCCCCATAGATTCTCTATGGGGTTCAGGTCAGGCAAGTTTGCTGGCCAATCAAGCACAGTAATCCCACGGTCATTGAACCAGGTTTTGGTGCTTTTGGCAGTGTGGGCAGGTGCCAGGTCCTGCTGGAAAATGAAGTCAGCATCCCCATAAAGCTCGTCTGCGGAAGGAAGCATGAAGTGCTCCAAAATCTCCTGGTAGACGGCTGCGTTGACCCTGGACTTAATGAAGCACAGTGGACCAACACCAGCAGATGACATGGCTCCCCAAATCAACACAGACTGTGGAAACTTCACACTGGACTTCAAGCATCTTGCAGTGTGTGCCTCTCCATTCTTCCTCCAGACTCTGGGTCCTTGGTTTCCAAATGAGATGCAAAAGTTGCTTTCATCAGAAAAGAGGACTTTGGACCACTGAGCAACAGACCAGGTCTGTTTTTCTTTAGCCCAGGTAAGACGCTTCTGACATTGTTTGTTGTTCAGGAGCGGCTTGACAAGAGGAATACAACATTTGAAGCCCATGTCCATGTGGTGGCTCTTGATGCACTGACTCCAGCCTCAGTCCACTCCTTGTGAAAGTCCCCAACACTTTTGAATGGCCTTTTCCTGACAATCCTCTCCAGGCTGCGGTCATCCCTGCTGCTTGTGCACCTTTTTCTTCCACACTTTTCCCTTCCACATAACTTTCTATTAATGTGCTTTGATACAGCACTTTGGGAACATCCAACTTCTTTTGCAATTACCTTTTGAGGCTTTCCCTCCTTATGGAGGGTGTCAATGATGGTTTTCTGCACAACTGTCAGGTTAGCAGTCTTCCCCATGATTGTGATTTCTACTGAACCAGACTGAGAGACCATTTAAAGGCTCAGGAACCCTTTGCAGGTGTTATGGCTTAATTAGCTGATTAGAGTGGGACACTTTGAGCCTAGAATATTGCACCTTTTCACAATATTCTAATTTTCTGAGATTGTGGATTTGGGGTTTTCATGAGCTGTACGCCATAATCATCACAATTATGCCAAATCATGGCTTGAACTATCTTGCTTTGCATGTAATGAGTCTATCTCATATATTAGTTTCCCCTTTTAAGTTGCATTACTGAAATAAATGAACTTTTGCACGATATTCTAATTTTTTGAGTTTCACCTGTAGGGCTATTTTTAAATCCTTGAGGAATAACAGTCCAGCAAAGCTGCCTATGCTGCCATTGAAAAGCAAAGACACAAGCTAAGGGGATACAAAAGAAAGCGTCTTTCAGATCAACAACAGTGTACCAAGTAAGATGTGGACCCAGTTGAGAAATCAACGTATAGGGGCTAGGCACCATTTGATGCAATGTCACAGTGATAGTACTGATAACTCTCAAATCCTGACAGAAGCGGACAGAACCATCCAGCTTTCTAACAGGCCGTATTGGTGTATTATAAGGACTGACAATTTCCCTTAGAAGCCCATAAGCCAAGAAATTAGAGATAAGGGGTTCTAATCCTTGTAAAGCCTCCAAGCTAATTGGATATTGACGAATGGAGACTGGCTGTGCATCAGGGTGCAAGGGTACTTCCACTGGAACTGCATTAACAGCAAAGCCAGGGACTCCTGAATAACATACATTAGGGTCAACAAAGCAATCTAACAGACCAGAACACTCATGTGTATCCTCAGATGAGGATAGTTGAAGGGTCAAGACATGCCAGGCTTGTTCAGGAGGAACTGTCAATTCAACCTGGTCCCCTTTGAAAGAGATAGTTGCCTGTAACTTAGTGAGCAAATCACGCCCTAAAAGAGGCATAGGGCAATCTGGAAGGTAGAGAAATTGATGAGTAAGGCGAGTATCACCTAAAGAACACTCTAAAGGATCCAGTATTGCTGCTGACATAGATTGACCACTAGCCCCAATAACCTGAAAAGCTTGTGAAGAAGAATTTCCAAGGGGTTTATTTAATACTCAACGTGATGCCCCTGTATCTATCAAAAAAGGTATTGTTTTCCCTCCAACTTTAAACTTTACCAGGGGTGCAGAGGGAGAAGCATTTGAAAGGGCAGGAAGACAAAGGCCCCCCATCCCCTGACACCCCCCCCTAGTATTTAAAGCATGGTTGTGGAGCAACATGCCCTATTGGATGGCTGGGAAGGGAACGTAAAGGACATTCCCTGCCCCAGTGGCCAAATTTCTTACATATAAGACATTGGTCTTGTCTTATGGCAAAAGACTGCATTAGACATTCTGGGGGTGCTTGGAATCTTGGTGGCATCATTCTACTCTTCTCCCCAGGAAACCCTACTGCTCCTCGTCCTCTTCCACGAGTCCCACTTCTTCCCCCACCCACTAGGGGCACCCTTTGTAGAGCTTGAGCCAGTAAAACAACACTCCATTTGTCATTCTGTTTAACCCCCTTGGCTGTTACCTCTGGGTTAAAGAGTGGGGTAAGGGAATGGGAATTTGGGATAGGGTACAGGAGAGGTTGGGGGTGAGGTTTGGGGTTTCCCCCAATAACATTCAATATTTGGCAAACAGCATATTGTCTGGGTAAATATATATAAATAAAAGTAGTAAAGCTAATAATTAATAACAATGATAGGTATAATAGATTATCATAAACAATACTAAGTTTTCAATGTATAGTATTTTTCTTACTGAAATAAATTCAAAATTGCATATCACATTCCTTTCTCTCTAACTCGCTTATCTAGCCATTGATAGAATTTATTCCAAGTTCTATAGTAAACTGAATGTTCTTTCTATTTAATCTCTAAAGTTAATCTATCCATTTCTGCACAATCCAATATTTTCTTGATTAATACTTCTTCAGTCGGTAACTTCATTTTTCCAATATTGGGCATACATAATACTCGCTGCTGTCAATACATGTAACATTAAGTATCTGCTCTCCTTCTCATAGTTGGGGCCTATTATTCCTAACAGAAACAATTCTGGTTTAAATTCTATTTGTTTTTTAATCATCTTCTCTAACCATAAATGTATCTTAAGCCAAAACCTTTTTGCTTTAGGACATGACCACCATACATGGTAATAAGTACCTGGTCTTTGGTTACATTTCCAACAAACATTTGAAGTATTTTTAAACATTTTGGCTAGTCTCAGTGGTGTCATGTGCCATCTATAAAACATTTTATATTTATTAATATTTTGATTATGGAGAGTTAAAGTGTGATAGAATTTAATGTTTTATTATTGTTGTTAGCATATTTTAGATTATCCTTGTTTGTATTATACCCTGTATTCAGCTCTGGGAAGTCAGGGAGGGGGAAGGGGAGGGGAGGGGGGGTTGGGGAGAGGGGAGGGGGAGGAGGGTGTTTTTTTGTATTGAAAAATGTATTGTAAAACTTTTCAATTAAAAAAAACATTTTATACAAATTTTCTTTATATGGTACAGCTTTGGTTAATTTAATATTTCTGTCCCATAACTTTTCCCATTCTTCAAGCTCTATAGTATGTCCAACGTTTTTTGCCCATATTATCATTGTTTCTTTAACTTGTTCCTCCTCCATCTTTAAGTTAAGAAGTAATCTATAAAGTTTTTAAATCAGCTTTTCATCTGTTTTTAGCAATGTAAGATCAAGTTCTGTCTGTTCCTTATAGAGCCCCATTGTTTTCATGTCTTTTTCATATCTTGATTGGATTTGTAGGTACGGCCACCATGATAGGTCAATACCTTGTTGTTGTAACTCTTGTCTAGATTTCAATCTTCCTTCATTGTCCAGTAAGTCTTTATATGTTACAAGTTTATCATAGTTAATTAAGTTTGGGTAGGCAAAGGCTTCCTTAGGGAACATCTGCTGCCGGCATCAAGCTCCCTGCGCCCTGTGCGTTCCCACAGAGAGGGCCTCCTCAGGGTGCCACCGATCAGAGAATGTCGATTGGTGGCCCCCAGGGGGAGATCCTTCTCTGTGGGCGCTCCGGAGCTGTGGAATCAGCTACCGGTAGAGCTCCGGATGGCGCCCGATCTTCGCTCCTTTCGTCGCGATCTCAAGACATTTTTGTTTGTACAAGCTGGCCTAGCCTGATGGGGATCGGTGGGGTTGTTTTATTTTTGGTCTTTTAATTTTATCTCGGGGTTTTTTAGAACTGTACTTCTATTGTTTTTAATTAGGGCAATTGTTTAATCACCTTTTAATGTTTGTATTGGCTATTTTATTCTGCCCTGTGAACCGCCCTGAGTCCTCAGGGAGAAGGGCGGTATATAAATGTTATTAAATTAAATTAAATTAAATTCCATTGTTGAAAGCCATTCAGGTATCTTAATATAATTTTTTTCTTTTATTTTTTCCCATTCTAAGAGAAGTGAGTTTCTTATTGCATGGTTCTGGAAATATCTATGCGCTTTATTCTTCCCATACCACAGAAAGGCATGCCAGCTAATCTGCAGGTCATGCCCCTCTAGGTATAGTAGCCTTTTGTCCCTAAGTGTTATCCATTCTTTAATCCACGTTAAAATAGCTGCTTGGTAATATAACTTCCGGTCTGGGAGTCCAAATCCTCCCCTTTCTCTAACGTCCTGTAGTAATTTCATTTTAATTCGTGCTTTTTTCCCTTGCCAAATAAATTTCAGTATTATGGTATTCAGTTCATCAAAGAAGGCTTTTTCTAATTTTACCAGAATGGTTTGAAATAAAAAAAAGTATTTTTGGTAAGATATTCATTTTAACTGTAGCTATTCTCTCCAATATTGACAGTTGGAGATTGTTCCACTTTTCTAAGTCCAGTTTTATTTGTTTTAAGTTTTATATAGTTGTCCTCTTTCAGTGTTATACATCTTGCTGTTAAATAAATTCCCAAGTATTTAACTTTTTTAACTATTTGAAGATTTGTTTTTCTTGCAAGTTGCGTTTTCTGTTTTTCTTTTAAGTTCTTTGTCAAAATTTTGGTCTTTTCTTTATTTATTATCAAGCCTGCAACCTCACCATATTGTTCTATTGTAGCCAACAGTTTTGTGCTTGTTTCCAGAGGTTCTTCCAGTATAAAGACCAAGTCATCGGTGAATGCCTGCAATTTATATTTTTCACTCTTTATCTCCAGTCCTTTAATCTCAAAGTCTTATCTAATATTTCTATTCAATACTTCCAAAGTTAATATGAATAGCAATGGTGATAGAGGACATCCTTGTCTTGTGCCCTTTTTATTATCAAAGTTTTCTGTATAGTCTCCATTTACAATTACTCTAGCAGTCTGTTTATCATAAATTACATAAATTGCATTCATAAAGTTTTCTCCAAAATCCATTTCCAAAAGTTGCTGAAACATAAATTGCCAATTTAACTTTTCAAACGCCTTTTGTGCATCAAGAAATATCAAAGCCATCTGTTTGCCTGGATGGGCTTCATAATACTCTAAAACGTCCAAGATTGTTCTTAAATTGTTTTTTATCTGTCTTTTAGGCAGGAAACCATTTTGATCTGTGTGTATAAATTCAATCAAAAATTTCTTAATTTTTTCTGCAATTATCGAGGTGAAGATTTTATAGTCTACATTTAGCAATGAAATTGGTCTATAGTTTTTTATATGTATCAAATCTACATCTTCTTTGGGAATTAAAGTAATATTAGCTTCGGACCATGTCTTTGGTATTTTAGTTTTCAGAAGAGTTTCATTACAAAGTTCTTTCAAGATCGGAGTAAGCATGTCTTGTAACGCAATGTAATATTCTGCAGGCAGTCCCTCTGGCCCCAGAGTCTTGTCCTTTTTTTGCCTTTTTATAGCTTCTGTAGTCTCCATCATTGTCATTGGTTCATTCAATATGTTTTGGATATTCTTGTTCTGTACCAGCCTGCTACCGGCCTTGCAGAAAGGCAACCCCTGTATAAACGGCAGAGGCTGGAAAGCGTCTGAGGCTGGAAAACGTCTGCCAAGTTTAATACACAAACAAACAACAGAACATGAAACAAGATACCGGAACTTTGATCCTCAAACGGAGCGGTTGCTTTCAGCAACCAGCCCATCCCCAAACACTCCCTTTATTAGAGTTCAGGGCGTGGCCTCCCTGTGCCTCCTTCCGAGGAGTCCCACAGCCTTTCTCTGCTTGCTCCTGCTTGACTGCCTCCTGCGTCGGGCGTCCTTGAACAGGGCCAGCTGTGGGTCATCATCATCTGCACTGTCGGGCTCGCGCAGCTGAGTCTCCACCAAGTAAGAGGGGCCTGGCTGGGGGCTCTGCGAAGCCTCCAAGCCATCATCAGCAAGTTCGTCTTCAACACCCTCCTCCTCCCCCTCGTCTGAGTCATCCGAGTCATCCGACCCAGCTGCCGGACCCACAGGCTGACCCTGAATCACAACACTATCCCGCACCGCAGGGCCCTTCCCCCGGGGCTGCCGATCCGGATGCGGTCGGGATGGGAATTGTTCTTGAAAAGCAGTCACCAACGCAGGGGCATGAATGGCGGTCGCGTCTTCCCAGGTGAAGTCCTCCGGCCCGTAACCTTTCCACTCGATCAGGTACTGGAAACGACCTTTCAGCCAACGGGAATCCCTGATGCTGGCGACCTCGTACTCGGGGGTGCTGCCTCCATCACGAGGTCCTGATGGGGGAGGTTCCGCTTGGCGGAGTGGACAAGACGGTTGCTCGGGGACCAACAGAGACCAATGGAAGACTGGGTGCACGCACAGGGAACGTGGCAGAGTTAAGCGATAGGCGACCGGATTGATGACAGCCTCGACTGGGAACGGTCCTAAATATCGGTGATCTAACTTCCTCACCGGCCGTGTGGACGGTAGGTTCCTGGTGGACAGCCAGACCCGATCCCCCACCGATAGTGGAGGCGTATCCCGTCTTGACCGATCAGCAAACCTTTTGTAATCGGCCTTGGCCTTCTCCAATTGCCGTCGCACCAATCGATGGATCGCCTGTAACTCTGCCATGAAGTCGTTCGCTGCCGGCTCCGGTGAGTCCATGGGAGAAAGGGGGAAAAACCGGGGGTGATAACCCACATTGGCCAAGAACGGTGTCATCTGTGTGGAGGTGTGCTGCGAGTTGTTAAAGGCAAACTCAGCTATGGCCAGATAGTCCACCCAATTGTTCTGCTGCAGGTTGACGTAGCAGCGCAGATACTGTTCCAGGATACCGATGACCTTCTCGGTTCCCCCGTCAGTTTGAGGATGATGCGCAGACGAGAGGCAAACCTTGATATCCAACGCATGCATCAACTCCTGCCAGAAGCGGGCTGTAAACTGGGCCCCCCTATCGGAGACGACTCTATCGGGGAGGCCGTGCAGCCGAAACACCTGTTGGATAAACATACGACTAGTGGCGCGAGCTGACGGTAAGCCGCGACAGGGGATGAAGTGCGCCATCTTGGTCAGCATGTCCACCACCACAAACACTGTCGTGAAACCAGAGGATGGGGGTAAATCCGTCAGAAAGTCCATGGACACAGCCCCCCAGGGTCTTTTGGGGGTTGGCAAAGGCTGCAGTAATCCAGGCGGGGCCCCTGTCGCTGACTTGGCCTGCCTGCATGGGATGCAGGAGGTGACATAAGACTGGACGTCGTGTCGGACTCAGGGCCACCAGAAGGTACGGGAGACCAGGTTCAGGGTCTTGAACAGGCCAAAATGCCCCGCTGCCGGATTATCGTGACACTGGCTGAGGACGAGTCCCCTGAGTGGCCCTCCCGGAACATAGAGCCGGTCACGATAATACAAGAGTCCATCCGTGACCGTCCAAGGCGAATCTGGCCCCACCTCCTCCTTCCGCTGAGCCACCCACGCCTCCTGCTGCTGTGCCTCCCGGATCCGAGCCCGTATATCAACCGGCTCCCGCACCGCAGCAAAAGACTCGACGGGGATCACTGTCCTGGGCAGAAGCTTGTCTTCCACTCGGGTATATTCGGGCTTCCTGGACAGAGCATCCGCTCTCTGATTGTGCCCGCTTGGTATGTACCGAACCCGGAAGTCAAACCTCGCAAAGAAAAGAGACCACCGGATCTGGCGTTGGTTCAAATTCCGAGCGGTCTGCAGGCTTTCCAGATTCTTATGGTCCGTCCGGATCTCGATTTGATGCCGCGCTCCCTCCAGATGATGCCTCCAGGCCTCTAACGCCGCTTTGATGGCCAGCAGCTCCTTCTCCCAGATTGTATAGTTGCGCTCCGAGGGATTCAATTTTCAAGAGTGATACGCGCAAGGGAAAAGGGTACCGCTGGGCGTCGTTGCCTGGAGTAACACTGCCCCAATGGCAATGTCGGAGGCGTCCGCCTCCACGACAAACGGCCGTTGCGGGTCAGGATGCTTCAAGATGGGCTCCTTCATGAAGGCTTCCTTCAAAGCCTGGAACGCCTGTTGTTCTGGTGCGTTCCACTGGAACCGAGTCTTCTTCTGCAGGAGCCGGGTGAGGGGGGCTGTCAAGGCAGCAAAGCCAGGGATGAAAGTTCGATAGTAGTTGGCAAATCCAAGAAGTCGCTGAACATCCTTCACGCGACGCGGGGGTTGCCAACTCTGCAACGACTCAACCTTACTCGGCTCCATGGCGATGCCCTCAGGAGAAATGCGGTGACCCAGGAAATCGATGGTCACCTGGTAGAACTGGCACTTCTCCAACTTGGCAAACAGCCGATGTTCTCGGAGTCGCTGCAGGACCTGACGGAGATGCTGATGATGCACTTCACGCGACGGGGAGTAGATCAGGATGTCGTCCAGGTAGATCACGACAAACTGGTCCAACAAATCCCGAAAGATGTCGTTCATAAAATGCTGAAACACAGCGGGGGCGTTGGTCAGGCCAAACGGCATCACCGTGTACTCGAAATGTCCATAGCGAGTACCAAACGCCGTCTTCCACTCATCACCCGGCCGAACCCTGACGAGGTTGTAAGCTCCACGCAGGTCCAGTTTCGTGAAGATCTTAGCCTCCCGGAGTCGGTCCAAGAGCTCGGGGATGAGTGGCAGCGGGTAACGGTTGCGCACCGTGATGGCGTTGAGTTTCCGGTAGTCGCAGCAAAGCCGTAATTCGCCCGACTTCTTTTTGACGAAGAGCACGGGTGCAGACACTGGCGAGGACGAGGGCTGGATGAAACCGCGAGCCAAATTCTTCTCCAGGAAGTCCCGCAATGCAGCCAACTCGGGCTCCGACATGGAGTACAAACGCCCCACTGGGAGAGGCGCATCAGGGACTAAATCAATGGAGCAGTCATAGGGCCTGTGCGGGGGTAATTGATCCGCCTCTGACTCGCTGAACACATCAGCAAAGTCGGACAGTTCGGGAGGCAAAGAAACCCCTGGGGAACCCTCCACCTGGCCGGCACAGATATGGCGGGAGTGGTCCACGCACTGCAAGCTTGGGAAGGTGACCAAGTTCTGTGACCAATAGATCTGTGGGTCATGCGTCCGGAGCCACGCCAGTCCCAAGACCACGGGGAAGTGCAGATCTGAAGTGATGTAGAACTGGATGGCCTCCACATGGGAACTGATGGCCATACAAACTGGTTGCGTGGCAGCCGTAATAGGCCCAGACAGGAGCACTCGACCATCGATAGTCTCCACTAACATGGGCGGATCCACCGGACACTGGGAAACAGCCCATTTGGCCACAAAGGCTGAGTCCATAAAGTTTGTGGTGGCCCCAGAGTCAATTAAGGCATGGACTGGAATCCCCTCTGGCTTGCCAGGAAGGATCAGACGTGCCTCCAAAATCAAATGCCGTGGAGGTTCACAGGCACCATCGGAACGGCGTCGCTCGGTGTTGTTGTTGTGGGACGCCCGATCTATCACACCGTCTAGATCGGGCTCGGGGCGTTTCCCGACAGCAAAGTAGGGGACTTTCTCGGGGCAGGCTTGGTCACTGATGCCTGCTGACGCTTCTTTGGGCAAGAAGCAGCCAAATGTCCAGGGTCCCCACAGTAAAAACACAACCCCCCCGATCGTCGTCTGTTCATTTCCGTCACCGATAGACGAGACCTGGCGGCACCCAGCTCCATTGGCTCCTCCCTTTGGACTGGGGGCTCACGCACAACAGGGGCAGCAGGGGTCTGTGGGGTGGCACGGCGACTCTTTCGCTGCTGCAACCGGGCATCGATCCGCAGGCAAAGATGGATCAGCCCATTCAGGTCTGAGGGAATGTCCACATGGGCCAGCTCATCCAACATCTCCTCCGACAATCCATCCTGGAAGGCATCCACGAGCGCAGCCTCATTCCAGGCGGAATCCTGGCTAAGCAGCCGGAAATTGCTGATATAGCCCTGTAGGGGGCGTTGACCCTGCCTCAGAGCTTTCAGGCGTCGGGTGGCAGTCTGCGTCTTAATTGGGTCCTCGTACATTAGACGCATATGGTCACAAAACCCCACAAAGTTGTCCAACAATGGGCTAGGTTGAGCCAGCAGAGGCGTGCCCCAACGAGCTGCATCACCCGAAAGAAGGCTTAACACAAACCCCACCTTATCCCGGTCAGTGGGGAAATCAGCTGCTCTCACGCTGATAAAGAGCTGGCATTGTCCCAGGAAAGCAGGAAACAGTTCAGGAATACCTGTAAATTTGTCCGGCATTGCAACTTGGCATTTTCTCCTGGGTGGGGGTGCAGCATGAACCTGTGCTTGCAGTTGAGCCACCTGAGCTGCCAGCAAAGTGAGTTGCTGAGTGAGCTGAGCATTCTCGGCACGTAGCTGCTCCATAATAGTTGTAAGGGGTGGGAGGCTGAAAGCAAACTGTTCTGTACCAGCCTGCTACCGGCCTTGCAGAAAGGCAACCCCTGTATAAACGGCAGAGGCTGGAAAGCGTCTGAGGCTGGAAAACGTCTGCCAAGTTTAATACACAAACAAACAACAGAACATGAAACAAGATACCGGAACTTTGATCCTCAAACAGAGCGGTTGCTTTCAGCAACCAGCCCATCCCCAAACACTCCCTTTATTAGAGTTCAGGGCGTGGCCTCCCTGTGCCTCCTTCCGAGGAGTCCCACAGCCTTTCTCTGCTTGCTCCTGCTTGACTGCCTCCTGCGTCGGGCGTCCTTGAACAGGGCCAGCTGTGGGTCATCATCATCTGCACTGTCGGGCTCGCGCAGCTGAGTCTCCACCAAGTAAGAGGGGCCGGGCTGGGGGCTCTGCGAAGCCTCCAAGCCATCATCAGCAAGTTCGTCTTCAACACCCTCCTCCTCCCCCTCGTCTGAGTCATCCGAGTCATCCGACCCGGCTGCCGGACCCACAGGCTGACCCTGAATCACAACTATTCTGAGGAATTTTCGGTAAATTTGCTTTTATTAAATACTGCTCTATTTTTTCCTTAGAAATTTCCTTTGCTTTATAAAGAGACTCATAGTATTCTTTCACAATTTTTCTGATTACATCATTTTGAAACTGTATTTCTCCTTTTGTATCTTGGAGTTTCTTTATTATTTTCTTTTCTTTTTCCTTTCTCAATCTATATGCTAGCCATCTTCCCGGCTTGTTAGCATTTTCAAAAAAAGTTCTGTTTGGCCCGTTTGATCTGTTGAGCCATTAATTCCATCTCAGCTAAATTTAATTTGTGCTTTATTATTTCCATTTGTTTCTTGAGTATTAGTTTATCTGGATCTATTTGTAATTCTAGTTCTAGTTTTCTAAGTTCCTCCCTCAGCTTTAATTGTAGTTGTTTCTTTTCTTTGTTTTTCTTAGCAATATAAGTTATGGCCAGGCCTCTGAAGTATGCTTTGGCAGTGTCCCAAACATTCTGAAGTGATGTTTCTTCCTTCTTATTGATTTTAAAGAAGAATTCCATTTCCTTTATTGCTAATTGCAGGAATTCCTTGTCCTTCATTATCGATGTATTTAGGGACCATCTATGTTTCTTCTTAATTCCTTTCCATATCATTTTTATTGGATTGTGGTCTGCCCAGTCATTGGTTTCAATTTCTGCCTCTTGGATCATCAGTTTCAGGTCCAACGACATCCATATTATGTCAATTCTTGACCATGATTTATGTCTATTCAAATAAAAAGTATATTGTAGTTTCTCTGGGTTTTTCTCTTGCCATATATCTAAAATACTAAGTTCTTCTATCATTTTTGAAAATGCTTTAGAAAGTAAATTTCCTCCTTTCCGTCCTTGTTTAGCACTTTTATAGTCCAAGGTTCCATCCACTATTACATTAAAGTCTCCCATTATACAAAAGTTTTGGTTATTTGAGTCCAATATTTTCTTATATAGTTCAAGATAAAATTGTTCTTGT
Source organism: Vipera ursinii (assembly GCF_947247035.1). Classification (NCBI taxonomy): domain Eukaryota; kingdom Metazoa; phylum Chordata; class Lepidosauria; order Squamata; family Viperidae; genus Vipera; species Vipera ursinii. Next base: position 42,735,777 of record NC_139522.1, read on the forward strand.
TTGTCATTAGGTGCATATATTCCAATCATTAATATCTGTTTTTGGTCCATCATAATTTCAACCATTAAGATTCTCCCCTTGTCGTCTGCATAAATTTGTTTGGGCATCATCTTTTCTTTGATATAAAAAGCTACTCCTCTTTTCTTTTGGGATGATGCTGTAAAGTAAAGTTTGCTGATTTTTGGTTGTTCTAAGATTTTAAAATGTCTCTTAATATGGGTTTCTTGAAGACAAATTATATCCATTTTTAATTTTTGTAAGCGTGTAAAATGTTTCCTCCTTTTGGAGGGGGAGTTTAAGCCATTGATATTTATTGATAAAATCCCAATTTCCTCCATCTTTTTCAATTATATCTGGGTCTTAATCTCCTAGTTGATCTTATCTGTCTCTGGTCTCTTGGTCTTGTGCCCTCTTCTGGATAAGAGTATGTAGTTTTAGTTTCTTTGGTTTCTTCTCTTACTCTTTGAACGGTCTCACTTTCCACTTGCACTTCATCTTGTTTTTTGGGTTCCGAATCATCTCTCTCCAGAAAGGCTCTGTGGCTATCAAAGAACTCCAGTGCTTTAAGTGGTGTATCTAGTCTGTATCTTTTCATATCCCAGTAGATTAAGATCCCTTCTGGAATCAGCCATCTGAAGTTCACTCCTTTTTTGACAAGTTTCTTATTTAAAAAGTGGTAGTCTCTTCAGGCTTCTCTTATCCTTCTAGGGATTTGCTTGAGAACCACAATTTATTTATCTTTGTATTTCAGCGGTTCATCTTTTATTTTTCTCAGGATCTCATCTCTTGTAGCTCTTTTTAAAAATCTGACACGGAATTCTCTGGGCACCTTATTTCATCTAGCATAGTTGGAGTTAACACGAAACACCTGGTCCATTTCCCCTGCCATTTGTGACTTCCCGAATCCGAGTACGTCTGCCAGCAACTCTGTCATCAATTCTAAAGTATCCTCTTCCTTATCTTCCTGTATATTTTGAAATCTTAAAAAGTATGATGCTTGCTCCATTTCTATAACAGCCAAAGAATCTTCCAGTTCTCCATTAATTTGCATCAATTTTTGGTTTTCATCTTTCAGATCTTCCAGTTTCTGGTCCACCTCCGTTGACTTATGTTCCATTTTTTGGATTCTTTGTTGATTTTCTGCAATCGTCTTTTTAAATTCTTCCATTTGGGTATCTATATTAATAATTCTTTGGTTCATTTTGTCTAAATCACTTTTCAACTCTTGATGATTTTTAGATGCTGTAGCAGACTGGGCAGTGTTTGCATCCTGGATTGCTTGTAGAATTGCTTGAGTGTCCTTCTGTTGGGTATCAGTCTTCTCCTGTTGTAACATTGTGGTAATTGATTTATGGTAAACTGGGCTTGCAGAAGTTGAAGCCGGAGTAGAAGAGCCTTTTTTCCAAGTTTGGATAGGTTAGATGTACTCATCTTTATCTTCAAGATGTATGGTGTCTCTGCCCAATAGATAGATTTTATAATCCAATAGTCTCATAATGGTTAGGAGAGAAGAACCATCAAAGTAGTAAAAAAGTAAAAGTAGTAAAAAAATATGAAAACTCCCCCCCCAAAAAGGGAGGGGAGAAAAAAATAATGGGAAGAGAAAAAACAAAGGAGGTTACCCCAAAAGTATAAAAATGAGAAAAGAAAAAGAAGAAAAGAAAGAAAAGAAAAATGGAGAAGGCACACAAAAAGGGAAAAAAATAAAAGACAAGGACAAAATTAAAATTTAAAAAAAAAGAAAAAAAGAAAAATAATGACAAAAGTAGGTAATAAAAATAGGTAGAATGTAGTAAAATAGGTGAAATTGTCAGAATAGTTATCCAGCAAATTATGTTCAAAAATCACTGATAGGGATTTCAGGCTTCTCTTTATTTGTTATCCAAGGAAGTCCAAGATTTTCCACTTGTTTAGGCAATAGTCTATCTTGAGCACAGTAGAAACATACCAGAGAGGAGGAGGAGGAGGCAGGGAGTCTCCAGCTGGCTTCAAAGGAATGTCTGGGCAAACAGCCAAGTTTCAGGCATAGATAACTCCGTTGAGGGAAGATAAATGAAGTTTTCAAATTTTGCCAGTAGATGGCACTAAGTGTCCATTCCCAGCCTTTTTGCCGAAAGAGACGAAAAGAGTTTATATATAACTTTCAATTTTAAAGGATTTAAAAAGCATAAAAATAAAAATAAAAAGAGAGGGAAGAAAAGGGAAAAATAGAAGTTGTACTGGCTTTCAACAAAGAAAAAAGAACGCCCAGTTCTATCAAAACAAAAGCTTCCCAAACTCTTACGCCACAGACAGCCTTGTAACTGTCGCGGAACAATTAACAGTCCGACCAGAGGTGGATGGACCGTGGTTCATTTGCATGGTCAATATCAAAGAAAAGAAATCCAAGGCATATTCTATAGCAAAACTTTTAATGAGAAAACAAAAGACCTAAACTGACCACATTCTTTCATCAGGCAGGAGGAGAAAAATAAAACTGAAACTGTAAGAACCTTTTTAGGCCTGCGCACAAAACAGTTTAAAACCAAAACATTGGCTGGACATAGCTGGAGTCACTATGGTTACAAGATAAGATAATACACAGTTGCAGAGCAGAAAGAGATGTACACTTAGGAATGAGCGAAGCTGGCAAAACTAAAAAAAACACGCAGTGACATCCCCTTCTTTTGTCAGCGAAGCAGAAAATCAGATAAGGCACATCTTCTTGCGCAGATACTCGTGTTGGGCTGTAGGAAGTGGTTTGTTCAGCATATCAGCAATTTGGTCATGTGTAGGCACATACTGCAATTTGACAAAACCTTGTTTAACTGCTTGTCTTATATTTTGGTAACGGATGTCAATGTGTCTAGACCTGGAACCTGTAAAGCGATTCTCAGATATATAGACCACAGATTCGTTGTCCTCCATCACAGTGATTGGTCAAATCGGAGGTGTCCAGATATCTGTGACTAAGGCATCAAACCACGTTAGAGAATTACATGCATCTGAAACACAAGCATACTCAGCTTCTGTAGAAGAACAAGAAACAAAATTCTGTTTATGCACATGCCGGGTAAACAGGACATCCATTCAAAAACATCATATAACCTGAAGTGCTTTTACGTGATTTCTTATCACTTGCCCAATCTGAATCTGCATAACAACATAACTCTGCATAGTCAGTATGTGTGGGTTCTAACAACAACTTCATGTCTTTGGTGTGTTTTAGATATCTCAATAATTTCTTAACACATGTCCAATGAAACTGTTTTGCCTTTCCTACGTGTCGTGATAGGAGATTAACACTAAGTGCAATGTCAGGTCTAGTCCAACTACTAATATATAGCAGCGACCCAATGACTGAGCGATAAAGTGTTTGATCCTCGAACTCAGGACTCGGTTCATGTGTCAAGTTGTGAAAGTCAGTTTGCATGGGTATACTCACAGGTTTAGCATCCTTCATGTTGCAGTGATGCAATAGTTGTTCAATCTTATCTTCCTGTGTAAGACTGAACCCCTTCTGAGTTTTGGTAACTTGAACACCTAAATAAGTGTTAATATGTCCTAAAGACTGTTGTAAAGCGTTAGCAAAACATTCACTCATCTGCTTATTTGGACCAATATAAACAGTATCATCAACATAAACAAGAATTATCTCATACCTATTATCAGATCTTTTTGTAAACACGCATTCATCTGTTTCGGACTTTATAAAGCCCATTGAATTTAGTTTGTCAGAAAGACATAAGTACCACATTAAACCAGACTGTTTCAGACCATAAAGACTTTTGTGTAGAAACCAAGTATCACCTTCTGGCTGTCGGAAACCTGGAGGACCTTTGACATAAATTTCTTCATCAAGATCAGCGTGTAGATAAGCTGTTTCAACATCAAACTGGAAAACTTCTAGGCCAAGAATAGTTGCAGTGGCTAAGGCGATTTTCACACTCTCCGTCCGCACTGTGGGTGAATAAGTATTTGTATAGTCCTCAGGATAACGTTGAGTGAAACCCTGGGCTACAAGTCTGGCCTTGTACAACGACTCACCATTCGGCTTCTTTTTAATTCTGTAGACCCATCGAGTGCCAATAACTTTCTTGTTTGCTGGAGGGCTTGCAGGCGTAAACACCTGAAGTTTCTTTAGACTGTCCATTTCAGCCTGCATTGCCTCAAACCATTTATCTTGCTCTGCTTCAGGAAGATGTTTGATTTGTGTGAACGTCTCAGGAGGAAGTGTAACATTACAAATCAAAGGTAAAGGTGCTTTCGTTACTTGCCACGAATATCGCTTTGGAGGAATTCCCTTTGTGGTCCTCTTGGAACGTCTCGGACCAACCGTCCATTCTTCTTCCATTTTGTCCTCGTCTTCATCGTCAGCAGCATTGGCGGCTTGCGGAGACGAAACATTGGGTTGAGAAGAACTCGTGGAAGGAACATTCGCCTGTGCATCTTGACCATCAGGCTGCGTGGCATCAGCAGCAGCATCTCTAGGAAAATAAACTCCAGGATCGTTAGAATGAATCCTGGACCAGTCAGCATCTTCCTCAAAAATAGCAGATTGTGAAATGACTACTACATGATGAGAGTCAATGTATTTGCTCCATTTTGAATTATCATCAATGCCCATAAATCTCATCCTTTTTGCTGCAGGACCCCCTTTCTTTCTTTGGGCTAAAGGAATATTGACCATAGCATAGGAACTAAAAATATGGAGACGTGAGAGGTCAGGCTTGAGTCCATATTACATGAAATAAGGGGTCTGATTTATCACACTACTCCAAGTGAGGTTGATGATATGGTTAGCATATTTGATAGCTTCACCCCAGTATGGAAGACTGAGGTTAGCATCTTCAAGAAGGCAACGCATCATGGTTTGCAGAACTCCATTTCTGCGTTCTGCCACTCCATTCTGAGCTGGAGTGTAAGGAGCTGAGGTCTGGTGTAGTATCCCACTCTTACGCATCCAGTCCTGGAAACCCTGAGACATGAATTCAGCACCACGATCACTCTGAATTCTGGCAATGCTGACTTCGAATTGGGTATAGACAAGATTGGCAAAGTCTTTAAAGATCTGAAAGGTCTCAGATTTTTCTCTCATAGGAAATACATAACCATATCTAGAGTAATTATCAACAATTGTCAAGAGATATCTTTTACCACCAATTGTTGGTGCAAAAGGACCCACTATGTCAGTGTGTACCAAATCAAAAATGCGTGTTGACAGGCGTGTAGCACGTTTTGGAATTGCTGCTGCTTTAGATTTGGCTTTCTTGCAGACAGCACAGTCCAAGAACACCTTACACCCCTTTAGATCCAAACCTCTTGCGAACTCTGGCATCTACTTCAGAACACGGAAACTGGCATGACCCAATCTTCTATGCCACTTATGGATACACCTGGAATGCAAAGGTTTACCTGTTAGTGAATTCTCAACATTAGCATTTTTATTAGGAACCTCAGGCTTGCTATGAGCAACCTGTGTCTTATTTGTCCTTTTATTGGTTTTAGGAGCCTTTGAAGTAGTAACAGGATCTCTCTCTGGGACATCTCTCACTGGGCCTGTGCTCTCCCTGTTTGGAGCTTGTATACTTGCCTGCTCTTGCGGCTTAGACTTTGGTTTTAAGTAATAAACACCACCAATCAACATGGTTTCAGCAACAATATCTCCATCTTTAACTACATAACTTGCTTTTTCGAGATGGTGTACCTGGAATTTTGACACCCTAGACAAGTGACTCTGACTAAGCAAATTACTACTGGCAGATGGAACGTAGTAAACATTGGGAATGAATGCACCGAGCTCTTCAATATAAACAGTTCCTTTTCCCATGACCTGAACAGGATGATTTGAAAAAGAGTACAGTTCACGAAGTTCAGGTTCAGGCTCGTGCATCTCTGTGTAAAGCTCTTTTCTGTAGGTAACATGTAATGCTGCTCCGCTGTCCAAAGTCCAAAGTAGGCATCTGTCATACTCTGGTTGAGGCTGTGGATCATTGGTTACAACTAATGTGGCAAGTGGAGCTTGAGGATCACGCCTGGGACCACGACCACGACCTTGTCGTCCGCCTCTACCTCTGCCTCCTCTGGAATCTGTTCCTCTGGGGTGGTACATGGCAGGCACTGGAAACCGTTGGGGACAATCCCGGGTGGCATGTCCCACACGATTGCAGATGTAGCATCTTGGCATCCTTGGAACGTAGGCCCTTCCACGGAAGGAACGCCTCGCTGAAGCTTTTGATGCAGGTGGTTCCCTTAAATGTGGCGCGGCTTGCATAAGTGCCTCTTCGTCGGTTAAAATTCTGCATACATGATCCACTGTGCGTTGAGCAATAGGCACTTGATTAATCTTAGAAATAGCATCTTTCCAGTCATAATTCAAAGAGTTAATGATAATGCTGATCATTTGAAAGTCATCAATAGGATAGCCTTTTTCACCCAGTTCTTTTCTTATTCCTTTCATTTTAGTTAAGTGTTCTCAAATATGCTCACCAGGTTTTAATCTAGAACCATGGAACTCAGACAAAAGCAAACATGTAGACTCAATGGACGTAGGCCGGTAACATGCTTCTAATTGAGCCCAAATTTGTTGGGCAGTTGCATCTTGTGAAAAAGTGAGCTGCAATTCAGTGTCCATAGACATCAATAACATGCATGCTCTATTATTCAAGTCCCATATGTCAAGAGGCCATGGCTGGGCAGGAGGATTAAACACCATCACATGGGTACCTTCTCTACGAAGCAAAAGACCAACTTCACTGACCCATGCCCTGTAATTCTGTCCTGACCGCTTCAGTTTTGAATCACCAGCCAGTGGTACAATAGAGAGTGCCTGTTGAGGAACATGCAATTGGGGTACTGGCTGTGCAGGTTGTGCAATTGGGACTTGGCCTGCAGGGGGCACCAGTGGCGCCTGTGCCAGGGCCTGTGGCAGTTGCACTGAAGCTGCTATAGGTATTGGTGCTGGGGGTGGCTGTACTTGAGCTGCAATGCCACCCTGGCCAGCAGAAGGTGCTGGCGCTTGAGCTGCTACATTAAGTTGGCCTGCAGTCAAGCACTGGCCTTTGTATTTGAGGAACCAGTGGAGGCTGCACTTGGGGTGAAGGCTGCTGTGCTCCATCTGAGACAGGAACTTTAATAGTAGCAGTATTAATAGGCATTCTAACTGAAGCTCCCAATGAATGAGGAGGTGTGGCAGCTTGAAGCGATGCCTGCTGAAGGGATATCTGTGAAACTGCATTCTGCATTTTTTGAAACAGAAAACAGTCAGGCTCCCATTCGTCTGACACAAGATTCCACTGTGGGCGTGCCTCTGTCTTTGAGGGAGAAGGCAAAATGGCGATCCCTTGTGGGTGTGGCTTTGCTTGTGAAGAGGGAGGCAAAATGGCCGATTCTGAAAACTGAATGCCAGTAGAGGCTCTCCCATGCTTTTCATACCATGCTGCACACAACTTTGCGTTTAGCAGATCCTTCTCTAAAACTTCAATTTGTTCATAATAACTTTGCAAAGCCTTCTCCTGCACAGTTTGCTCAGAACTTGGAGGATAATCCATCACTTCCTTCCCTAGTGAAGCCTTAGGTCTAGCACCAAATCTCTCATAATCAGCCTGATCCCCATGAGCAGAAGTTACAACTGGGGCATCAGCTTAAGAGTCTGTAAAAACAGAAAACGGTGAAACTGACCTTGGCTCAGAGGCTGCTTCTCCAAGACGTGTAGCCGATGGCAACGGAGTCTGTAAACTTGAAGGAAGATCTCTCTGTGAAACGGCTGCCTCCTCCTCAGCAGAGGGATAACCGGCCTTCCTCTTTCTGCTTTTCCTGGGCATATTTTTTTATTTATTTTTTTATTTTAATTCCATTTATATCCCGCCCTTCTCCGAAGACTCAGGGCGGCTTACAAGCTTAGCAGTAGCTTGTTATTTTCAGCAATGAATCACAGCCTCCTCAGTGCCGGACTAACTGCCTAGCTAATTGCCTATCAATAAAGCTTGAAAATAAAAATAAACCATCCTCTGCTACCAAATGTCGCGGAACAATTAACAGTCCAACCAGAGGTGGATGGACCGTGGTACATTTGCATGGTCAATATCAAAGAAAAGAAATTCACGGCATATTCTATAGCAAAACTTTTAATGAGAAAACAAAAGACCTAAACTGACCACATTCTTTCATCAGGCAGGAGGAGAAAAATAAAACTGAAACTGTAAGAACCTTTTTAGGCCTGCGCACAAAACAGTTTAAAACCAAAACATTGGCTGGACATAGCTGGAGTCACTATGGTTACAAGATAAGATAATACACAGTTGCAGAGCAGAAAGAGATGTACACTTAGGAATGAGCGAAGCTGGCAAGACTAAAAAAAAACACGCAGTGACAGTAACAAAGTAAAGTTTTCACTCAGCTGAAAAGGTCAAACCACTGCTTCTAATTCAGGAGGGAGGGGATGTAAGAAAAAAATTCCACCCCCCTCCCTAATAGTAAGGGCTTCGGAGAGACTTCCGGTGGCGATGCGACGCTGAAGACAGCCATCTCTGGGCTGTCCGCTCCGCGGCTTCGTAGAAGTGCTGAAAACAGCGCCAATCAGATGTTTCAGCGGTTCGGAAGCCCCCTCCTTGGGAGAAGAGGAGGGGGTGAGGCCCCAGGTAGGGGTTGAGCTCTCCGGGGCCGCCTGAGCTTCTAGTTCGGGCGGCTGAAGGATCGAGCCCCCCCGAAGCCTGGGTTTGCTCCGGGCTGCGCAGCGTTTCTGCTCCATGCTTTTGGGAGCAGAACTAAGCATTAGCAACCACCCCTGCCAGAAGGAAGGACTTTGGAGTGTGAAGAGGCAGGCAGAGCGATACAGGAGGTCAAGGTGAAGTGGATTTTTGTTCTCTAGTTCAATGGATTTTATGGACTTTAAAAGTGAAAGTGCGTAGCAAGTGAAAGTGGGGGAAGATGGCGGCTAAAACTTCTAAAGTTCTCTGGAGTGCGGGGGCTTCCCTGGTGCAACAGTCCTCGCTGCAAGCCTTATTGCCTCCTGCACCTGCTCCGGCACTGACGGTTAAAGATTTACAGGATGCTTTGGAAAAGCACTCACAACAAATAGCAGATATTATAGATGAAAAGATGGAAAAGCTGGAGGAGAAGATGGAAAAGCTGGAAGAGAAGTTTACAGCAATGAGGGCAGACATCTTGCCTGCACTTCAAGGTGTGGCTTCATGTATTCAATGCTTGGACGAAAAAATGGAAGATCTTAGCCAGAAGAATTCCAGATTAGAAGCAAAAGTGTTAGAGAATGAAAATGTGATGGATAAAATGGACGGTGATTTGACTCTGGTCCAGTACCACCAGATGGAGTTTGCTATCAGAATCAGAGGTTTAAAAGAGAATCCTAAAGAAGATTTAAAGCAGATAGTCTCTGAAGCTTTGGAAGTGGTACTGGGACAGCCAGCAGCTGAAATTGAGGGAAATATAGACAAAATCTTTCGTGTGAATTCATGGATTGCAAGACAGAGGAAGCTACCTAGAGATGTGGTGGTTTATTTCACAAAGAGAGCAATCAGGAATGAAGTTATCCAAGTTTCTTATGATACTAAGCTTGCGGTTGCTGAGCAAGAAGTTTTGGTTTTAAAAGAGATTCCTCCAAGAATTTTAAGGAGAAGGAAAGATTTTGCTTTTCTGGCACAGGAACTTAAGAAACGCGACATCAAGTTTAGATGGGAGATACCAGTGGGCATGGTGGTGATGCATGAAGGCATAAGACACCGTTTGGTCACAGTGATCCAGGCACGTGATTTTTATAGCAATGTTTTAAAAGCAACCTCTTTACCACCTTTGGAATCTGCAAAGAAAAATGGCGAGGGAAAGCCTCAAGATGCTGAAGGAACACAGACAGATGAGAAAGCTACTGGAGGGGATCAAATTACAGCTTCATCGGAAGATGCCAGAGAGCAGAGGATGACGCATGCTGCCTTGAGACGAGCGAGACAAGAGTAAGAGCAAGACCAGCAGAAAGTTATGGAACCTCCAAAGCGTACCTATAAGGGACTCTTGACAGACGTGCTCCAGAAGCTTCAGGCCGCTAAGGATGGCGACTAAGTTTCTAACTTGGAATGTCAATGGCTTAAACTCACCACAGAAGAGAAAGAAAGTTTTTCAATACTTAAAACAATTTAAGACTGATGTTATTTGCTTGCAAGAAACACATATTAGGGTTATGGACCAAAAGTACCTATTGAACTCTAGATTGGGTACACAATTTAGTGCTTCTGCAATGAATAAGAAAAATGGAGTGGTTATTTATGTCAAGAATACTGTGACAGCGGAGCTAATAGAAGCAGATAAACAAGGAAGATTTGTTATAATAGATTTGCTGTTAGAAGGCAAAAAAACGCTTTTGGTTGGACTGTACGCTCCTAATCAACAACAAGCTGACTTTTATAGTTTATTACACAGTAAGATTACTCAGTTGGATTATAAATCTTTTATTTTTATGGGAGATTGGAACGGAGTCTTAGACGTACAACTGGACAAGGGTGGCTCTTTTAGGCATATTCCGAGCCACGCTAGATTGCCTAAATCTTTTTTTGAAATGAAGGATGATTTGGAATTGCGAGACATTTGGAGAGAAATACATCTACAAGAAAAGGATTATACTTAGGAGCTGCCGACCATAGAAGAATGGACTTTAAAGGTTTCCGACCTGGCAGAGATGGCGAAGATATCGGCTTATTTGAAAGATCATTCGCAAGAACGTTATATTATGGAATGGAGAAAGTGGATTGAGTTTATCCAGAATAAGTATAGGGTTAAGAAGTTTTATCTAGCATTCGAATAAGTCTTCTTTCGTGTTTTTTCTTTTCTTTTCCTATTTTTTTATATATATATTTAATAATGTTAAGTTTTGTTTGTTCTTATATAAGTTAGAGAGTGATGGATTTTAGAATTTATGGTTGTTAGTATATGGTTGCTTATGATTGCTTTTTATATATATATACCTTGTATTTAGCTCTGGGAAGTCCGGGGGGGGAGGGGGGTGGGGGGGAGGTAGGGGAGGGAAGAGGGAGGGGGGAAGGGGGGAGGTAAGGGGGGAGGGAAGAGGGAGGGGGGAGGTAGGGAGGGGAGGGTGGAGGGGGATGGGGGTTTTTAAAGGAAAATTGTATTGTAAAACTTTTCAATAAAAAAAAAAAGAAAAGGATTATACTTTTTTTTCTGATAGACATCAATCTTTTTCCAGGATTGATTTTATATTATTGACTAATGATTTTTTCCAGGATTAAAAAGATAAAGATTTGTCCAAGAACTATGTCTGACCATAGTCCAGTTTGGTTAGAGATTGACAAGAATAATAGAGATAGGCGCTCTTGGCGCTTAAATGAGAACTTGTTTAGAAATCAGAGAAATGTGGAAGAATGTAAAAAACAGATGAAGGACTTTTTTGAAACTAACATGAATAAGGGCACTTCTATGGATATGGTCTGGGATGCTAGTAAAGCTTATATGAGAGGGGTGTTAATATATATGAATAACAAATACAGACGTAACTTGGAATTTAGGAGGAAGGAATTGGAGAATGAAATTAGAGAAAAAGAAAAGGCCCTAATTCGGAATCCATTGGATGTGAAGATCAAAGAGGTTATTAATCTGTTAAGAGGACAATTTGATAAGTTGATGGCTAATCAGGTGGCAACTAATTTACGGTTTGCTAGGCACAATACTTTTTGCAATGCCAATAAACCAGGCAGATGGTTAGCTTACAGGTTAAGGAAGAAGCAAAGGGCTTCTAACATAGATAAAATAGAACATAAGGGTAAGGTTGTGTATCAACAGGATCTTATCAAGGAAGCCTTTCTGGACTTTTATTCTAAATTATATGCTAAAGATAAGATTAATGAAGCAGATATTGATGTATATTTCAGGAATGTTAACATCCCGGTTCTTACACAAGAACAAAATGAAGAGATTAATCAACTGATAACAGAAGAAGAAATCCTTTTAGCAATTAAACAATTGAAGATGGATAAAGCGCCAGGCACGGATGGACTGACTGCGGTGTACTACAAAAACCTACAATTGGAGAAGATAAAGCCACTAAGGGAATTGTTTCAGACAATTCAAAGGGGAGGAAGGGTGCCTCCGTCTTGGAGAACTGCCTTTATTTCTTTGATTCCGAAGGAAGATCAGGACGTCACTCAAGTAAGAAATTATAGACCAATATCACTTTTGAATACGGACTACAAGTTATTTGCTAAGGTTTTAGCTAACAGATTGATGATGGTTCTGCAACAGATAATTCATGGGGACCAAACTGGGTTTATCAGTGGTAGACAAATGAAAAATAATGTGAGGCATATAGTAGACTTGTTGGAATTTTTGGAAAGGAACAACCAGATCCCTGCGGCGCTGATCTTTTTAGACGCCGAAAAAGCCTTTGATCAATTGGATTGGCAATTTTTGATGAAAGTTTTAGATAAAATGAATTTTGGGGATAAATTCTTACAACCAATTAGGGCATTATATCAAAAACAAACAGCCCGAATAATAGTAAATAATAGTTTGACTGAAGTATGTAATATTGAAATGGGCACAAGACAAGGGTGTCCGTTGTCACCTTTATTATTTATCTTAACATTGGAGATATTATTGATTAAAATACGAAATTCGAAAAAAATTAAGGGAATTCAAATTAGAGATCAGGATTATAGACTGAGGGCGTTTGCAGACGATCTGGTTGTTACGGTGACCCAGCCAAAAAATTCTGTTGTGGACCTGATGGAGATAATAATGCAATATGGGAAGGTTTCTGGATTTAAGGTCAATATACAAAAAACTAAAATATTAGCCAAAAATATGACAGTATCGCAAAAAGCCCTTCTAGAAGGGTTAACTGGATTTGAGATTGTTAAAAGGGTTAAATATTTGGGGGTGTATTTGTCACCCTCAAATGCAAAGTTATATAAAAATAATTATGAAAAGTTATAGGGAGGGTTAGGAAGGGTTGGGTGGGGGGAGGGGGGAGGGAATGTTAAAGATAAAATGCATTGTAAAACTTTTCAATAAAAAAAAATAGTAAGGGCTTCGCTTTCAAGGGCTTGGGAGGTGCTTTCCACTAAAAATCTTGGCTTATAGGGAGAGCAAAAGGAAAATCCTCACCCAGACCAGCTGCTTGCTCTTTCAATTGCTGTTTTCTTGCCTCCACCAAACAGCTGCTAATGGCAGAACGCAAAGTGCAGTCCGCCTTTCTTCCTGCCGGTTCCAGGGGCTCTGTTAGGACCAGTGGTCTGGCTACCGCCTAGCCACAGTCCTCAGACATTCACCCATTGGGGGCCACCCCTACAGGGCAGCATTCAGTCCATTTAGACCCACCAGCTGGTAGAATTCGGACCCAGGGGAAGAGAGAAACAATCCCCCGAGTCTGAGCTAGCTAATGTCAGCAGGAGTATCCGTCAAAGCCCTTCTTAAGGAACTTATTCCTCGTTTTTCCTTCCCCTACCAGGGCATTGTTTCTGATAATGGGCCCCATTTTATCTCTGATGTTACCCAGCAGGTGTCACGGCCCCTGGGTATTGATTGGCAGCTTCATTCCACTTACAGACCCCAATCATCGGGGCGCGTGGAGAAGGCTAATGGCATTCTTAAATGTCATCTTGCTAAGCTAGCTCAGGAGACTCATCTTACTTGGGTTCAGGGACTACCCCTCACTCTTTTGCGTGTGAGGACTGCCTCCTGACAACCTCTTGGCGTATCTCCTTTTGAAATCATGTATGGTAGGCCCTTTCTTTATCATTCTTCCTTGTCCATTTCCCTCCCTGTTTTTGGAGACCAGGCCCTCAAGTCCTGGACTGATTCTGGCCCTTTGACTGAACTCTGGAAAGGACCTTTCATTGTTCTTCTCACTACTCACACGGGGGTCAAGGTTGCTGGAATTCGTGCTTGGATTCATCACACTCGTCTTCACTCTTCTTCGCCACCTTCTGACCCTGAGGACCAAGTTGCTGGGACTGTGGCCCCTGGTGCTGAGGAAGACCTTGGGCTGAAGCTTCTGTTTGAAGGCCTGCACTGTTATGCATGCAGGAATGTTTTGGTCATTGTGATACCTGTGCCTGCCGGGCTTCTACATGGGTGGTTTCCTCTCACTGGCTTTCTGCTTCCTCGCATCACAGGCATCGCTCCCATCTTCCTTGGTTGACATCTGGTGTTTTGTTTGGGTTGTTCGACTTTTCTTTTTTGTTCTATCTTGTTTTTCTTACCCTGCTCCATCCTTTCTTTATGCCTTTCTTTCTTTTTATGGAGCCTGAATTACCCCTACAGGGGGCAGTTTGGCAGGGGTGGTCAGGTTCTGGCCATGGTTGAGGTGTGTGATAGAGTAGGAGGCACAGACCAGGCAGTCATGGACTCATGTAATATTTTACTACACTTGAGGCCTCTCATTATGTTTCGGAGAAGAAGGTCTCATAATCAGGAGAGTCCAGAAGTTGGCAAAGACAATCCAAAGGCCCTGTCCCGTGTTTCCCACTCTGGCAGGTCAGTTTCAGGACTTCAGCCAGATGTTTTCCATAATGATGTGGTTGGACCTAAAAAGGGTAATTTGCACAACAAAGTAAGTAAGACATCTGATATTTTGCCTCCAGAAGAAACAAGACATTAGGAGGGGGTTCTGCCATTTCCAGGTGATCACATCTTGGCAAAACAGTCACCTCCCTCTGATCCTGGGGATCTTAGGCCTGTGCCTGAATTACCTGGAGAATTACAAACATCATTTCCTGTCCTTCCCAGTAAAATAGAAAGCCAAGGTGGTCCCCAATTTCCCAGTCCCTCTTTGGGGATTTGGGGCTCCAACACTCATATACAGAATATGCAAGCATGGGTTAAGTTTTTGAACATAACAAATTGTTGGATCTGCACACATATACCTCCCACTGGTACACATGGATTGGTCATGGAGGCTACACCCTTAGGGGCTTTTATGTTCAGCATGAACAATGTCACTAGGGGCTGGACACTTCCTGTTTGGGGCAGGAAAGATGCAGATTGCTAAATTAGGGGCATGTATCCAGCACCCTGCAGCAGCCTGCCTTAGTCATTTTAATTCCTCTACCAGATATAAATTGGGGGTCTATGCACCTTGCATAGTCACATGGAAGGTCAGTACTAATAAGTGGGATGATTGGTATAAAGGTAAAGGTAAAGGTTCCCCCGCACATGCGTGCTAGTTGTTTCCAACTCTAGGGGCTGGTGCTCATCTCCGTTTCAAAACCGAAGAGCCAGCGCTTGTCCGAGGACGTCTCTGTGGTCATGTGGCTGGCATGACTAGACGCCAAAGGCGCATGGAACGCTGTTACCTTCCCACTGTAGTGGTCCCTATTTTTCTACTTGTATTTTTATGTGCTTTCTAACTGCTAGGTTGGCAGAAGCTGGGACGAGTAACAGGCGCTCACTTTGTTACGCGGCACTCGGGATTCGACCCGCCAAACTGCCGACCATCTGATCAACAAGCTCAGCGTCCTAACCCACTGAGCCACCGCGTCTCTTATGATTGGTATAGATGTCATCAGACCTTTGGCCTCGACCATAAGAAGGACCCCTCTGCTCTCTATAGTTTGTTTGCAGCAATGGGACTCATGGCTTATATGTCTGGTATCAGAAACTATATGCCTGAGGGGTTGGAAGGCAAACCAGGCATTTATCTTGCTAACCATCCAGATTGGTGGTTTCTTTGTGGTTCGTTTGCCTATAAATCTCTGCCAGCTTACTGGTCTGCTACATGTACCATAGGAATTATCTTTCCCTCTGTTCATGTTATCCCACATCATGACTGGAACTTTCGTATCCGCAATCGGTGGGACGAAGACCACCTTGAGCATGAAGAACATATTGAACACCATCCAGTACCTCATGGACTGGGAAATGACATTGCACAAGCATTGATTCCAGCTATAGGAGTTGGTTTGAATTATAACTCTATTGTAGAATTGGGTGACTGGACAGAGGAAATGTTTAACCACACCATACAAGCATTTACGTAACTGAATAAGGAACAAGGGGAAATAAGGGAAGTGGTGGTACAGAATCGTCAAGCATTGGATATGGTACTGGCTGCAAAAGGTGGGGTGTGTGCTTTAGTCCACTCACACTGCTTTACATTTATAACTGATTATCAAGTTAACATTAGTCATACTATCTATCTCATGGAAGAAGGCATTAGGGTCATGAAAGGCAGCAGGCGGTTACATGGAGGGCCGTATCAATATCCGGGACTGCGCCCCCGCTGTCTTCGAGCGGTGGCGTGTTCCGACCCTCCGGTTAGTACCCTTGTATCCGGGGGTGAGGGGGATCAGGACCCTGAGCTCAGACTGGTGTATTTCAATGCCTGATCCGTGGTGAACAAGGCTCCCCTCGTCCGGGAATTGATCGAGGAGGAACACGCGGATCTGGCATGCATTACGGAGATCTGGTTGGGCCCAGAGGGCGGTGTCCCTCTGGTTGAACTTTGCCCTCCGGGTGTCTGTGTGCTACACCAGTCTCGGGCTCGGGGCAGGGGTGGTGGGGTGGCGGTGGTTATACGGGAGACCTTATGTCCGTGGGAGACCACCATTGTCCAGATAGGCGGGAGTGAGTCCCTTCTCATGAGATGTGGCCCTCGGGCTCAGTTGGGTCTGTTGCTAACATACCTGGCGCCCAGCTCTGTGGCAACGGCCCTGCCTGAGCTGCTCGACACCCTCTCAGGGTTGACGGAGTTTCCCAGACTTATAGTTCTTGGCAACTTCAACCTGCCTTCCCTGGGAGACTCGTCAGAGTTAGCTCGGGAGTTCATGGCTTCCATGACGGCCATGGACCTGACCCAAGTAATTCAGGGCCCGACTCATGGGGCGGATCACACCCTTGACCTGATTTTTCTATCTAGTTGGATGATTTGGGAGGGGGCTCGCCATCTGTTGTCCCCCTGTCATGGTCCGATCATTATCTCCTGCGGCTGGTCTTCCATTGTGCCACCCCCCGCTGCTGGGCTGTGGAACCGACCAGATGGTTCCGTCCCAGGCGCCTAATGGACCCAGAACGGTTCCAGACGGTGCTTGGCTCCTTACCTATCTCCCTCACTCACAGCCCGGTCGATGCCTTGGTTGATGCCTGGGAAAGGGTGGCTACCGAGGCACTCAACCGTGTTGTACCCTTGCGACCCCAGACTCGGCACAGATCCTGTTGGGCTCCATGGTTTACTGTGTAGCTAAAGATGAAGCGTCGTAGACAGGGTCTAGAGAGCGGTTGGAGGTCCACCCGGTCTGAATCTGACTGATTGCGACTAAGAGCCTTCACAAGGTCTTACCTCGCTGCGATGAGGACGGTGAAGTCTAATTACTTCGCTGCCCTCATCGCGTCCACAGATAATCGCCCAGCCGCCCTGTTTAGGGTGACTCGCTCTCTCCTTAATCGGGATGTGAGGGAGGAACCCTTACAGGGTCGGGCTGAGGAGTTTAGTCATCATCTGATGGACAAAATCGCTCAGATCCGGACCGGTTTGGACTCTGACTGGGCAGAGTCTGGCATGGAGGAATCAAGCGGTCTGGAGCATGTTATCTGGACTGAGTTCAACCCTGTTTCTCCCGATAACGTGGACAGGATCTTGAGGAGACTGAGCTCCACCATGTGTTTACTGGACCCGTGCCCCTCCTGGCTGGTTTATGCGGCTCGGGAGGAGACACGAGGCTGGTTCCAGGCAGTAATAACTGCTTCCTTGAAGGAGGGTATCTTCCCCACTGCCTTGAAGGAAGCGGTGGTGAGGCCCCTCCTCAAGAAGCCTGCCCTGGACCCGGCTCTTTTAAATAACTATCGTCCGGTCTCCAACCTTCGCTTTTTGGCGAAGATTGTTGAGAGTGTGGTGGCGCATCAGCTTCCTCTGTTCCTGGAGGAAACTGATTATCTGGACCCGTACCAATCGGGTTTCAGGCCTGGGTAAAGCATGGAGACGGCATTGGTCGCACTGGTGAATGATCTCTGGCGGGCTCGGGACAGGGGATGTTCCTCTGTCCTAGTCCTTTTAGATCTCTCAGCGGCTTTCGATACCATCGACCATGGTATCCTACTGCGGCGTCTCAGTGGGTTGGGAGTGGGAGGCACCATTTTACGGTGGTTCTCCTCCTATCTCCTGGGCCGCTCGCAGTTGGTGTTGACGGGAGGGCAGAAGTCCGCCCCGAGGTCTCTTGTTTGTGGAGTCCCTCAGGGGTCGGTCCTCTCTCCCCTCCTGTTCAACATGTACATGAAACCGCTGGGCAAGCTCATTTGTGGTTTCGGGGTGGGGTATCATCAGTACGCTGGTGATACCCAACTTTTTCTTTCCACCCCGAACCAACCCAGTGATGCACTAGACGTGATGTCCCGTTGCCTGGAAGCGGTCCGGGTTTGGATGGGGAGAAACAGGCTTCGACTCAATCCTGCTGTTCTGTACCAGCCTGCTACCG
Organism: Vipera ursinii; assembly: GCF_947247035.1. Taxonomy (NCBI): domain Eukaryota; kingdom Metazoa; phylum Chordata; class Lepidosauria; order Squamata; family Viperidae; genus Vipera; species Vipera ursinii. The sequence continues at coordinate 42,754,184 of NC_139522.1, forward strand.
GCCCTGCAGAAAAGGCAGGGACAACCCCTTTACAACCGGCAAGAGGCTGGAATTACGCCTGCCAAATTTATAGCTACAAAAACAAACAAGACACGAACCAAGAAACAGGAGCTTTAAGAAACATGAACCATCCGAGCGGTTGCCTTCAGCAAACCAGCCCTCCCAGACATTCCCCTTATATAGAGTTCAGGGCATGGCTTCTCTCTGCCTCCTTCCGAGAAGCCCCATTGCCTTCCTCTGTTTACTCCTAATTGACTGCCTCCTGCGTCGGGTGTCCTTGAACAGGGCCAGCTGTGGGTCATCATCCACACTGTCAGGCTCACACAGCTGGGTCTCCATGGTGACCAAGTGGGAGGGGCCTGGCTGAGGGCTATCAGCAAGATCTTCAACCCCCTCAGCAAGGTCTTCAACACCCCCCTCCTCCTCTGAGTTGTCCGACCCAACTGCCGAATCCACAGGCTGACCCTGAATCACAAAACCTGCCAAGACTGAGTGGCTGTACATACCGGCATCTCGGATAAACCAGGTTGTTCCACCACTAATGATGGTGGGTGAGGTGTTACCCCCCCATCGATAGGGCTCGCAACTTGGGCGTCCTCTTGGATTCACGGCTCAATTTTGAAGATCATATAGGAGCTGTGACCAGGGGGGCTTTTGCCCAGCTTCGTCTGGTGCGCCAGTTGCGGCCCTATCTGGACCAAGATGCCCTACGCACAGTCACCCATGCGCTTGTGACCTCCCGGCTAGACTACTGCAACGCTCTCTACATGGGGCTGCCCTTGAGGACCACTCGGAGGCTTCAGCTGGTGCAGAATGGAGCTGCGCGAGTTGTTGTGGGAGTCTCCCGATACTCCCATGTAACACCTCTTCTCCGTGAGCTCCATTGGCTTCCGGTTGCCCTCCGGGTGAGATTCAAGGTGCTGGTAATGACCTATAAAGCTCTAAATGGCTTGGGTCCGGATTATCTAAGGCAGGGGTGTCCAAACTTTTTTCAAAGAGGGCCAGATTGGATGAAGTGAACATGCTGGAGGGCCGAACATTTTTCCGAACACTCTTTGAACAATTGCAATTAAATGCAAATGAATTATTTTATGCCAAGTTAATTGCAAATGGCATACTTTTCATTTTATAACATTAAGATCAACTGGCAGCTGAGTTTTCACTATGTCGGCAACCCGCGGCTCCGGAGCCACATGCGGCTCTTTGAACCGTCTCCTGCGGCTCCCAACCGCCCGGTGCGCGCGCACCTCTTCGAACGGGCAGTGGTGCGTGCGCACCTCTCCAAATGGAGAGTGGCACCACCCGTTCCGAGAGGTGCGCACGCACCTTTCCGAAGGGCGGAGGTGCACGCGCACCTCTCGAAGCCGTCGCCGTCCGGAGACCTGCCAACGTTTGGGGAGGTTTGGGGAGGTGCGCGCCGGGGAAAAGGCCGGGAGAGGAGGGAGGAGGAAGGATGGGGTGGGGGAGAAGGAGGCTTCCCGGGCTGGGGGGGAAAAGCAGAAGCGAGGGATCAGGAATCCTCCCGCTTGGCTGCTGCCACCGCCGCTGCTCCTACGGCCGCCGCCGCCTGCTCTCTTGGCTGGTTGCTTTCCGCTTCTCTCCCCCCACCTGCCCTCCTTCCTGCCTTCCTCCCCTCCGCCTCGCCTTCCCCGCTCCCGCGTTTTCGCTCTCCCCGCCTCGGATTCGGGGTGATTCCCCGGGAGAGGGCGATGGGATTCCGGTGAGCTTTCAAGCCTTCTCGGCGGTCTCCGGCACGGCTCAGGAAGCGTTTCTGTGCCGCCCGGCCGGAGCCTTTGCCTCCTTCCCTCCCCCAAGCAAGGCGTCCTTTTTCAAGTTGCAAAACCAAGCGGGGTGAAGCGGGCTGTCGGGAAAGACATTCAGGAGGGTCCCCCTGGAGAGGAGCGGGAGCGGGAGAAGGAGGGAAAGGAGGAGGAGGAGGTGATCGACTCGCCCAACCCAGTCCGGGCCGGCCAGCCCCGTAACGTCCGAGCTCGCACTGCGGGCGGAGAGGCAGGAAGCCGAGAGGAAGAAGACCACCAGGAAGCTGCCTCTGCAGCCGCCGCCGCCGCCTCCTCCTCCACCGCCGCCGCCTCCTCCACCGCCGCCGCCTCTGTCGCCGCCGCTGCTAGGAAGGCTGCCGGTGCTGCGGCCGCCTCCGCCGCCGCCACTGCCTCCTCTGCCACCGGGGCCTGACCCGGGGTGTTGCTGCTGGATCGCGCTCGTCCCCGCCGCGAGTCTTCTTACTCTCGGCTTCCTGCCTCTCCGCCCGCGGTGCGAGCTCGGACGTTACGGGGCTGGCCGGCCCGGACTGGGTTGGGCGAGTTGATCACCTCCTCCTCCTCCTTTCCCTCCTCCTCCTTCTCCCGCTCCCGCTCCTCTCCAGGGGGACCCTCCTGAATGTCTTTCCCGACAGCCCGCTTCACCCCGCTTGGTTTTGCAACTTGAAAAAGGACGCCTTGCTTGGGGGAGGGAAGGAGGCAAAGGCTCCGGCCGGGCGGCGCAGAAACGCTTCCTGAGCCGTGCCGGAGACCGCCGAGAAGGCTTGAAAGCTCACCGGAATCCCATCGCCCTCTCCCGGGGAATCACCCCGAATCCGAGGCGGGGAGAGGGAAAACGCGGGAGCGGGGAAGGCGAGGCGGAGGGGAGAGAAGCGGAAAGCAACCAGCCGAGAGAGCAGGCGGCGGCCGTAGGAGTGGTGGCGGCAGCGGCAGCAGCCAAGTGGGAGGAGTCCTGATCCCTCGCTTCTGCTTTCCCCCCCCATCCCGGGAAGCCTCCTTCTCCCCCACCCCATCCCTCCCCCCCAGCCCGGACCCCCTTCTCTCCCGGCCTTTTCCCCAGCGCGCACCTCCCCAAACCTCCCCAAACGTCGGCAGGTTTGGGGAGGTGCGCGCGCACCTCTCGGAATGGGTAGCAGAGAGTCAATACGGCAGGAGGAGGAGCAGCAGCAAGCAGCCGCAGTTGTTAGCTTTACCTCCGGGAAAGGAGACGGAGGACGCTGAGAGCGCGAACTTGATGCACTTGTAGTAGGGCAGTGAGTCCCGCCAGGCCCGCCCCGCACCTGCGCCGCTCGTCTTCCAAGTTTGGGCAGTGACGTCAGGATGCGGCCCTCTCACCGCCCTCCTGCGGCAGACAGTCTTCTGCTTGCCGCCCTCAATCAGAAGGGAGGGCCGCATTTGCACAGAGCAGGGAGGGCTGTTAGAGGGCCGGATTAAACCGCCCCGCGGGCCGCAAATGGCCCGCGGGCCGGACTTTGGACATGCCTGATCTAAGGGAACACCTGCTGCCGGCATCAACTTCCCATCGTCCTGTGCGCTCCCACAGGGAGGGCCTTCTTAGGGTACCGCCGGTTAAGGAATGCCGGCGGGTTATCCCCAGGGGAAGGGCGTTCTCTGTGGGCGCGCCGGCCCTATGGAACCAGCTTCCCACGGAGCTTAGGACCGCCCCCGACCTTCGCTCATTTCATAGGGACTTGAAAACTTGGTTTTTTGAGTTGTCTGGCCCAGACTGAGGGGTTTTAATTTTTAATTAATGGGGTTTTAGTTAAGTTCAGGGATTAATTTAATCTTAGTTTTAATCATTTTTAATTGTATATGATGTATTTTAACTTTTAATTTTCCCTGTAAACCGCCCTGAGTCCTACGGGAATAGGGCGGCATATAAATTTAAATATAAATAAATAAATAAATAAATTAGGAATTACCCTAAAGATTTGAAGATCTCTACTAATGCTATATGGGAGTTCTTCCATGGTATATTCTCATTTCTTACCAGCTGGCTCCCAGAATGGGGATGGATTAAGGGATTATTCCTTGGTCTTTTCTTTATAGTATTTCTTGTTCTTCTTTCCTGCTGTGTCCTTCACTTCTTGCCCCTAATCATCTCTGTTTGCTCTAAGCGATGTGGACAACATAATACAGAAGTTTATCCTCTGTCCCTTCAGATTGGAGGTCATGCTCCTCCGCATTGCTCACAGTATGAAAGGGGGGAGTTTGATGACCAGGACTTAGGGGACAGTGAATGTGTCCAGATGGCCTCTCTTTCTCTGCTCACTTGTAGGCCTCTGAATGCTGGGTCATGAAAGGACAGCAAAGGAAACACCCAATGTTCTAACTCACTCGGGGACAGCTAGAGTCTTGGGGAAACATCCAGAGTGAACAGATGGTGTCCTGGGGAAACACCCAGAGTGAACAGTGGTGTCCTGGGGAAACACCCAAAAGGGAACCTGCTAGCTACTTCTGCTTTCTAGTTTCTTATCTATAGTGTGCCAGCCCTAAGGGGCGAAGTCTTAATCTACTGAGGGCCAGCTTTGCTGGGTGAAGTGCTTATATAACCAAAATAGTATAAAAATAAGACATCTTTGCTATGTGATGTTTTTTGCATTTGTTTTAGAAAAGCCCGTCTCTATTCAGCTGAATAAACATGTATTTTTGAAGGCAAATTCTGCTTTCCTGTATTTTGTTATCAAGCAAAACCTCCGAACCTGCACATCATTTTGAGTGCTGTCCGGTCACTTGGTTTCCCCTGATTGAGGTGGCAGCTTTTGAGGCAGGTGAGAAATGGGGGGGGGGGGGGGCAGGGGCAGAAACAACACAGGAAGACTCCTAAAACACTGACTGTGATTATGCTTGCAACTAGAATCTTAAGCCAATGGAAGTCTGGTAGCCAGGAGAAAAGCCAGGAAAAGTCTAGGGATGGTTGGTTATGGCCAATGTTTAAGGCTTTTAGGTGGCGGATGTCCTTTTCAATGAGTCCAGAGGACTCCTCTAAGTCAAAGCAGCATAAACCTCTAAATTCCTCATAGCCATGGTTATGCCTTAATAGTAGGTAATCTATTGCTGCACAATTTTCCAAGGTCGCTTCTCGGACCTGTCTCAATTCTCTGTTTAGGGCATCCAGGGTGTGGGAGGTCAAATTCAAGCTTTTGGCTAGGGTGCATGCCAGGCTATTCAAGTTTCTGGAGTTTCGTGTTGCGAGCCCTGGCACTCCCACTAGAGACACGGCCAATGAAACATATTCAGCTTTTGTGAGTAAAGAAACTTTGGAGTCACAGTCTGGGTTTAAGGTGTGAAAAGCTCTCCTGTATCACCTCTGTAATGAAGGCATAAGGATTGTTAGTCTCCCTAGGGTGCAGGGGCCCCCTGTGGCATTTGCAGGGAGATAAGAGAAGGCTTTTAAGCCACATAAGAGGAACCATCCTGGGGGGAGCCTCGTGTAACTATAAGAGAATGGGATGGTTTCTGTGTTGTTACATGTGAGGGCTGTGTTGTCTAGGTTAATGCAGTTGTGTACCTTTGGTAAGGAGCATCCAATGAGATTAAAACATTTCTCAGAGGTAGTGGTTGCAGCAATGTACAATGTGTACATTGTTTGGTCCTTTGTGTCAGAGTAGTGTCCCCAGTCAAAGATTCTGGAGCAGGAGTCAGAGAGGTGAAACTCCCTAAACCTAGTATGGTTAAAGATGGCATGTGGTCTAGATGCTACTCCCATCAAGCATGTGGTCAGAATGTCCTTGACTGATTTTTTCCCCCGCTAGGCAGAAGTTGGTGGTGTTTAGTATCTCTGTAGCTAAGTATTCCCAAATATTTCCTTTCTCTGGGAATAGACTGGGTTCTATGAATGCTGATACAATGGGTACAAGTAAACAAATACATACAAAGTTGTACAGTGTAATTCCCAATATCTTCCCCCTCCCCATCTTCAGAAATGCTAAAGAGAGCTGCTAGTGTCCACTGGTCTGTTTCAGGGTCCTTTCTGAGTCTTACAGGTGGGACTGCAGGTGTTGTGGTTGTGGCTGGGCTTAGGTCCACCACGGCTGGCTTGACGTGGGTCCAGTGGATCCAGGAACCCTTCTCCACTACTTTGATGGCTGTGTGCGTGGTCAGTAGGATCTGGAACGGTCCTAGCCACCTGGGTTGAAGGGGTGAGGTCCTTGTGAAGAACTTAATCCACACCCAATCTCCTGGTTCAAAGGAATGCAGGGCTTCTTCCAGGGGCAGGGTCTGCATTAGGGCACTTTCTCTCCACAAGTTGTGTAGCCTCTTGGGTAGGGCTGTAAGATAAGCAGAGAGAACCATATCCCCCCCTATCTAGGTTAAGGGATTGAGGATCTATTCCTTTCAATGTGTCAGGGGGTCTTCCAAAAAGAATTTCAAATGGGGAAAGTCCAATATCCCTTCTTGGTCTGGTCCTTATGTAAAACAGGGCAATGGGTAGGACCTGTGGCCACGTGAGGTGGGTTTCCTGGCAGAGTTTGCCCAGGAGGGTTTTGACCTCTTTATTGGCACATTCAGTTCCACCTGAAGATGACAGGGAGTAAGGACAGTGAAAGTTTTGGGTAATGCCAAGGGTTTGGAATATGTAGGAGAGGATTTGTGATATAAAATGTTTTCCCCTATCCATGTCTAAGATACTGGGTACTCCAAATCTAGGCACTATGTCTTTAAGGAGATGTCTGGCTGTTGCTAAGGCTGTGGCATGGCGGCATGGAAAAGCTTCGACCCAGTGAGTCAATTGGTCCCTACATACTAGGACGTATTGGTACCCATTAGTAGTTGGATGTAGTCCATTTGTATTTTCTCAAAGGGTCGTTGGGCCCAGGGTCTGCCACCTTCGTGGGTGGCTTTCCCGGAGGTGGTGGTGTTTGTCTGAGTGATTTTGCAAGTGCTGGCTATTCTCGTGGCCTCACTGTACGTGCCGGGTGCATACCATACTCTTCTAATGGAATCTACCATGGCTTGAGTCCCACAGTGGCCTTTTGAGTGCAATCCTTGGCAGATGAGGCATAATAGGCATCGTGGTGCTATGAGTCTGCCATCAGGGACTGTCCAAAAGCCATCCTTAAAGGTTGCCCCAAGCTTCTTTTCCCATGTGTCTGTTTCCCCCTTTTCTAGGAAGTCTTTGTAGGGGATGTCAGGAAATGTTTGTAAAGTAGGAGCAGTGATATGGTGGGGAAGGGGTTGTATGGCCACCCATTTTGCTTTGGCATCTGCATATTGATTCCCTTTAGTGATTGTGGAGTCATTGTTTCTATGGGCCTTGCAGTGGATGACAGCTATGGCTTTGCGTAGTTTTATAGCTTCTAATAGGTTGGAGTCTAGGGTGGCATGGGAAATTTGGTGTCCTGCTGACGTTAGGAAAGCACGTTGTTTCCACAAAGCCCCTGTGGCATGGCATACCCCAAAGGCATACCTTGAATCTGTATAGATGCAGGTAGACTGGTCCCTCGCAGCTTCACAGTTTTTGTTAAGGCTATTAATTCTGCCGCTTGAGTGCTGTTAGATGGAGGGGCGGGAAGCCCAGATGATCTCATGGAGGGAACCTACAGCGGTGGCTGCTACTCTTATTCCCTCATATATGTAAGATGAGCCATCTGTGAAGAGTTCTATGTCAGGGTTTTCAAGTGGGGTGTCGGTAAGGTCTGGTCTAGGTAATTCAGCATCGTGGACTAAATGGAGGCAGTCATGGCTTCCGGTTTGTCACGCAGCCACTATGGACAGCTGGGAGACTTGCTCTCTCTCCCCCGTCCAGTTTTGCATCACTGGGGGGCCCTGAAAAGGGCCAAAAGTTGCCCTGAAGAGGCGACCAGCAAGGAGGGGTGCTCGCTGGATCGTGCAACTCTCCCATTAGACCTGGCAATCCCTCCAAACCGGCAGACGAAACGACCGGCCATTATGGCTCGTCCCTAGGCTGTGAACAGCCGAAGTCACATTTTCCACCAGGCAACTCTTAAAGCAGCGCAGAAGAGACTGGGTGAGATCTACCTCTTTTACACCCTAACTACTTTCTGTACCTCCTTAGGCTGCTAAGCATTCTCTCCCCTGCGGTGAGGGAAGGGGGATTTCAGCCCTCCCTCCAGAAAGAGCAGCAACTAAATACCCAAGGGCGTTTTAAACATTGAAAAAGTAACTGAATCCCAATTGGAACTTTACTTCTCAAAGCATGTGGACTGAAAGATCTTTTACTTTTTATTTTTCATTATTTACTACTGTTGGAAATCTGGGTTTTTTCTTATAAAAAGAAAAAAGAAAAAGAAAAACTGAAAAGATTGAAATAACTTTGAGACTCAAAGGGAAACTTTAAAAGGGGCCTGGCTGACTGCCCAGGGAAATAGATAAGATACATAACCTTGAGAACTTTGAAACAACAGCTGTGAAAGGCTTTGTGTTCCTTACCTTGAAAAAAAGATTCTCTCTATTGGATTTTCTAAGTGTAAAGACTTTAGTTTAAAATACCAATATGGAAGAAGACCAGGAACAAAATTTCCTTATAGATGAAGATCAACAAACTCTCTATATGTTGAAAACACTAATTCAAACTCTTACCACAACCAATGAAATACTAAGAGGCTATGGGAAGGAACAAGAAGACAGCCCAGATATGAAAGCCCAAACTTTGACCACAACTAAAGAATCATCTATACAAAATACAATAGAAAAAATGAAACATTCAAATATTATGACAGAAGAATCTACTATTCAACAAATATTGATATTTGAAAATCCAGAAAATCCATCGACAACTTGGAAAAAGGAAAAGGTTTCTTATACAACTCAGAAGGAACTACAGGATCTTGAAAAAGAACAATTGGATGAGAAGATAAACAATTCAGAACAACCACGTCAATATGGAAGAATAAAGAGACAACCCACTAGACCTACAAGTCCTCTCAAAAAAAATGGCAACTGGATGGTTTTGCCAATATCAATCAATATAAATTATACTACAAGGAGATTGGTTCAATGACCCAAAAACAAGGACATGGAAGATGATTTGGCAAAGGAAAAAAGCCAGAATAAGACTCAAGAAGAATGGAGCTTCGACCATCTTATTGAAATATAAAACAGAATGTACTTAAATAGATAAGATGTGTATGTTGAATACAAGACATTGTTAAGAACTGAGATAAAGAAAAAATTTTGGTCATTAAAATTTAGCAGTATAAATACTTTTTTAAAAAAAAATCTTTATTAATTATTTACAGTAAAATTGACAACAGAATAATACATAGGGAAAGGGACAAGGGGTTTAAAGACACAAACCATATAATCACATAGTACAAATCGTGAAAAACAAATAAAACAGACAGAGAGTTATATATACTCTTCTATTAACAAAAAATATATCATCCCAGCTAAACTTTCCAATACATAGAATATCCTTATCATTAGAAAAACAAAAAATGACAGTAGATGACAGTATCACAAAAGGCTGTTTTAGAAGGGCTAACGGGATTTGAAATTGTCAAAAGGGTTAAATATTTGGGGGTATATTTGTCACCCTCAAATGCAAAGTTATATAAAAATAATTATGAAAAGCTATGGGGAAAAGTTCAAAAAGAATTGGATAGCTGGAAAAAACTACAATTATCTTTACTGGGAAGAATTGCAGCAGTGAAAATGAATGTTTTGCCAAAATTTCTATTTTTATTTCAAATGATACCTATTCTTAAAAAGGACTCAAACTTGGAGGAATGGCAAAAGGGTATTAATAAATTTGTCTGGGCAGGAAAAAGGCCACGAGTTAAATTTAAGATTATGCAGGATACGCGTGAGAGAGGTGGTCTTAAAATGCCGAATCTTAAACTATACTATGAAGCTGCTGTTTTGTCAGCGATAAGTGATTGGATTAATCTAACACAAGTGAGATTATTAAATCTTGAAGGTCATGATTTGCTATTTGGTTGTCATGCATATCTATTGTATGATAAGAAGGTGGATAATGTGTTCAAGGTGCATATTTTAAGACATGCTCTGTTGCGAGTTTGGAAAAAGTATAGACATAAGCTAAATTATAAGATACCTTTATGGGCAATACCGAAACACGCAATAGAAAATATAAGTGTTGGGTTTAAACATGATGTGACTACATATAAGGAAATTTTAAGTTTGGAAAGGAACGTATGGTATTTGAAGCTGTATAATATTTTACGAGAAGAAAAGATTGCTCAAACTTGGTTTCAGTATGGGCAATTACAGGCCAGGTGGAAAGAAGATCAGAAAACTGGTTTTTCAATGACTGATGAAAATTTGGTAAAGCAAATTAGAAATCAAGGTCAAGCACACATCAAACGGATATATCTTGCAGTGATAGAAATTGATTCAGAGACAGAACTTGTTAAAGATTGTATGATAAAGTGGGCTCAGAATTTTCAAGAAGTCATTACAATGGATACTTGGGAAAAGATTTGGGTGAGAAATGTAAAATTTACGCAAGCTCAAAATTTAAGAGAGAACTTTTATAAAATGTTTTATAGGTGGCATTTAGATCCTAAAAAACTAGCAAGTATGTATCCGAACTGCCAGCCTAAATGTTGGAGGTGTGGTGGCGAAGATGCAACGTATTTTCATATATGGTGGACCTGTAAAAAGGTTAAAGCATTTTGGATTAAAATCTGGTGGATTATGCAGAAGATATTTAAGAAAAGGATAAAGTTTTGTCCGCAATTGTTTTTACTGGGCATTATTACTGACACTACTGTTGTGGACACTAAGTTGATGTTGAATTTAATTACGGCAGCAAGACTTTTAGTAGGGCAATATTGAAAGAAGGAAGAACTGCCGACTATAGAAGAATGGACTTTAAAAGTTTCCAACCTGGCGGAAATGGCAAAGATTTCAGCGTATTTGAAAGACCATTCGCAACAGAGATATATTGTGGAGTGCAAAAAATGGATTGATTATATCCAGAATAAATATGGGACTAAAAAGTTTCATTTAGCATTTGAATAAGTATTGATGTGATATTTATATTGCTTGTAGTTATATTATAAGAGTTAAAGTGCGATAGATTTAATAGTTTATTGTTGTTTGCATATGGTAGATTATGCTTGTTTCTACTTTTATACCTTGTATTTAGCTCTGGGAAGTTGGGGAGGGGGGAGGGGGAGGGAGGGAGGTGTTGGGGAGGGTTGGGAAGAGGGGAGGTGGTTGGGAGGGGTTTTGTTTTGTTTTGTTAAAAATAAAATGTACTGTAAAACTTTTCAATAAAAAAACGGAAAAAAAAAACAAAAAAACAAAACTACCATTGGTCATATCTTATCAACCTTGTAGGCCTAATAAATTACACAAATCAATTGAGTGGGCGATCTCATCACTCGTCTCCTAAATTGAGCCTTCTTTTAAGCCATACAAAACATTTGTTCCAACTTATATTATATAGTGATTTACGTTTATCTTTTAAAATGTATGTTAACCTGTCCATCTCAGCACAACAGAGAATCTTGTTTATTATCAAATGATCAGGGGGTATATTTGGGTCCTTCCACAATTGGGCAAAGGCCATCCTCGCCGCTGTTGAGACATGAACAAATATATACCAATCTCTTTTGTCAATATTGTCTGGTCTTATACCCAATAAGTAGAGGTCTGGCTGCATAGGGAAGCTCACGCCGGTTATTTCCAACAGCCACTGTTGAATTTTTCTCCAATATCGTCTGGCATATAAACAGGTCCACCATTGGTGGAAGAAGGTACCCTTGGCTGAGCAACATTTCCAGCATCTGTCAGAAGATCCTGGAAACATTTTAGCGATTCTAACAGGGGGGAGATACCAGCGGTAGATCATTTTATAGAAATTTTCCTTAAAGGAGGAGGATAGAGTCAGTTTTATGGTCTTATTCCATAAGTTCTGCCACATATCAAGCTGTATTGTCCTCCCGATATTTCTCCCCCAGGCAATCATCGTGTCTTTTACAATCTCTTCCTCCATGAAACTGGACAGCAGAAGCTTGTATACGTTAGAGATAAATTTCCTTTTACTACCCAAGAGGAGTTTATCGATTGATTGTAATTGAAGAGCAATACCATACTCTTGTTTGTCTCTGGTGGTTCTAGTTTGTATTTGGGCATAGGACCACCAATCTATGTTGCATCCTCTAATTTGAAGATCAGCTCTGGATCTAAGTCTCCCACCTTCATCCAACAAGTCACCATAGGTCCAATTTCTCTTTATGCTGTGTACAGTCGGGACGGTCACTGCTTCTAGTGGAGATACCCATTTGGGGATCTGTGTATACACTTGTTTTTTAACCGCCTCCCAAACCCTTTGCAAATTTCCTCTAATGTAATGAGTGGTAAAATACTTAGATTGCTTATCCTTCTGTGGCCATAAAAAGGAATGCCAACCTCGCTGCAAATCATACCCTTCAAGTGTCAAAATACGTTTCCTTGAAAGGGTCACCCAATCTTTTATCCAAACCAAGGAAGAGGCTTGGTAATAAAGCTCCCACATAGGGAGCCCCAAAGCACCTTTTGTTTTATGCTCCTGCAACATCTTCCTTTTTATACGAGGTTTTTTCCCTCGCCAGATAAATTTACCCAAAATTTGATCTAATTTCCTAAAAAAAAATTCCCCAATCTTGCAGGGGCCATTTGGAATAAAAAGATCCATTTCGGTAGGATATGAGCTTTTATCATGGCAATTCTACCCAAGAGCGAGATCTGTATATGCCACCATCTATCCAAGTCATTCGCTGTATCTACTAACAGTTTTGCATAATTAAGCTCTTTGATGGTGGAGCACTTGTTTGTCAACCAACCACCCAAATATTTAAAATTTTTAACACAATTAATCCCCATAATATTTTGGATCTGTTCCTTTTGAATATACGACAATTTTTTTGTTAGCATTTTAGTTTTATCCCTATTAATTTTTAATCCCGCTATCTCTCCATAGTTATCCAGTTTTACAAGTAGTTTTGGCCCTGTAGTCAGAGGATCTTCTAATATAAAAACTAAATTGTCAGCGAATGCTTGAAGTTTATATTCCTCCCCTTTAACTTTTAAGCCCTTAATTTCCGATTCCTGTCTAATCGTCTGAAGAAATGGTTCCAGAATTAAGATAAAAAGCAGCGGTGAAAGAGGGCATCGTTGTCTAGTACCCTTACAAATCTGTATCTCCTCTGATATTAATCCGTTGAGCAGCAACCTTGCCAACTGCTTAGCATAGATAGCTTGAACTGCCTTTGTAAATTGAGAACCAAAGCCCATCACTTCCAATTGTTGTATTATAAAGTTCCAGCTGACTCTATCAAAGGCCTTTTGAGCGTCCAGAAAGATCATTAACATAGATTTGTCTGGATGGGTCTCATAGTATTCTAAGGTATTCAATACTACTCTTAAGTTATCCCTCGGATGCCTATGGGGTAAAAAACCATTCTGGTCTTGGTGGATAAAACAGGACAAAAACACCTGAAGCCTCTCAGCTAAAATTGTTGCAAAAATCTTATAGTCCACATTCAGGAGCGAGATTGGTCTATAGTTGTGAATCAAAGTTCTATCGGTATCAGGTTTCGGGAATAGGGAAATATTTTTATTTTTTATTTTTATTTTTAATCCCATTTATATCCCACCCTTCTCCGAAGACTCAGGGCGGCTTACAATCTTAAGAAGCACAAATCAATGTGCTTAGCAACAGGACTGGGGTATCTTTGATTCTATTAGGACCTCATTGAATAGGTCCTTCATTTGTAAATTAATTGAGTCAAAAATCTCTTTTTTAAAATTCACTAGGGATTCCATCCGGTCCTGGGGTCTTACCACCTGCCTGTTTTCTAACAGCTACTGCAATTTCCCCACTGGTAATTTTAAACAATAATTAAAAGGGGTGTAAAGACCCAAAATGGAGAAGAGTATAATGAAAAGTAATAAACACAGTGAAAAAGAAAAATAGAAATTAAAAAAAAGGAAAAGGAGAAGTTGTAACTATAATATACTAGACGAAGTTCTCAACTCTGGTCGCTAGATGGCAGCAGACACCAGCTCCTCCAATTCTTCCTACACACAAAGCAAACTCAAAATTGACAGCTCATGCAATGGCATCCTACGGACCAGGAAACATTAAAGTCAAATCAAAAAGGAAGGAGGCACATAAAGTCCATGGAGAATCACTTTCCCAAACAGCAGAAGTTCCAGATCATCAAAGTCACCAATCTTAAGGTAGGATTAAAATCCAATTGCAAAAAACCCTCTTAGTCCAAAGTTAGTATTATTCTTAAACTGCCACACAGTCTCTCTGCCACTTCACTCTGTGCAAGCTTCGGGGTTGGGAGATATTTATAAACTCCACTACCTTGTTGATTTGGCTTGAGTCAGGACATCGAATCTCAGCACAATTTTACGTTTAAGCTGGGATGGATAAAGCTTCCTCACCTTGAATAGGTCCTTCATTTGTAAATTAATTGAGTCAAAAATCTCTTTATAAAATTCACTAGGGATTCCATCCGGTCCTGGGGTCTTACCACCTGCCTGTTTCCTAACAGCTGTCGGGCCTCGGGAGCCTGACACTTGAGGGGGGGCCCCTCCACCTCCCCGGCACCACCTGCCTGCCACCCGCCAAACTCACCTGGCTCCTCAGCGGTCCGAGAGGCTCCGGAGGCCGCGCCGGTTTTGACCGGCTCCATGGCGGCCCGAAAAGCTCCGGGGGCCGCGCCGCAGCTTCAGCTGCCTCCAGACGCGCCGCGGCTGCCGTCTTCGCCCGGCGGCGCGTCTGCGCAGGGCTCCCCGGCCCGAAAGGCTCCGGGGGCCGCGCCGCCGCTTCAGCTGCCTCCGGACGCGCCGCGGCTGCCGTCTTCGCCCTGCGTCTCGGCGGCCTGGGAGGCTTCGGGAGCTTCGGCCGCGCTACAGAAAGCTTCGGAGACCCCGCCGCTGCGGCTGTCTCCTCCGGCCGACGCCATGCCTGCACGGGGCTCCCCAGCCGGTGGCAAGCCCAACGGACGCTCCAGGCCAGCTGAGAGCGGGACCGCCGCTTCAGGAGCCCGCAGCATGATACCGGCCTTTCCCCGGCTTCGGCTGCCGGAGCTACGTTCAGCGGAGCAGGCCGAGGCATTGGACAGCCGTGCGCAGGACTGTGTTGTTCTGGAGCTGGCGGGCCCGTTAGGGGACGGGTCCCTCCCCGCCGCGGTGCCCGGGTGACTGGGGGCCCCGAGCGTGGACGACGACAGGGGGGTTCGGAGTTGGGCGCGGCGGGGAGGGGGTGAGGCGGAGGAGCATGGTGGCGGCAAAGCACGGAAGGGGGCTTACCTGACTGGGCGTCGGGCGAAGGGGCTTGTAGGGGAGGGGTGGGGAAGTTATAGGGAATGGGAGGGCGTGGGCGTGTTTGGGTGGAGTATGGGTGGTTGTTTCTGGTGTGTATATAGTAGCGTTGGCTGCAGGTAGCGGCCAACGCTG
The DNA here is from genome assembly GCF_947247035.1 of Vipera ursinii. NCBI lineage: Eukaryota > Metazoa > Chordata > Lepidosauria > Squamata > Viperidae > Vipera > Vipera ursinii. The sequence goes on from NC_139522.1 coordinate 42,769,348, forward strand.
GCTTTGTTTCTTGTTGCGGCTGTTGCCTTGGAAAATAAAGTGCTTCTAGACTGCAGCGGAAGTCTCTCGTTCCTGTGTTCGGCACTCTGCCCTGCTTGCTTCAGGACGAGTTTTGACAGAACCCAAGCACAAACGGAGCTGCGGAACGTGCAAACGCGGCGGTGGAACGATACCTGCGTTGTTACGTTTCATACCAGCAGTCTGAATGGGTGGACCTGCTACCCTTCGCGGAAGTAGCCTACAACAACGCAGTGCATAGCAGCACCGGGTTCTCCCCCTTTAAAGTAGCCTCTGGTTACGAGTTCGTTCCCATCGCAGGTTGTGACCAGGGGGGCCCTGCATCCTGCACACCCGGGGAGTGGATGCACCGGTTTGAGGAAGTGTGGTTGATAGCAAAGAAGGCGTTAGAGCGGGCTGCAGGGTCATACAAAGAGCAGGCAGACAGGAAGAGACGGCCATTTGCACTTCCTAAAGTAGGTGATCTTGTATACCTCTCCACGAAGTACCTGCGGCTACAGGTGCCCTGTAAGAAGCTAGGGCCCAAGTATCTCGGGCCGTTCCGGGTTATACAGGTAGTAAACCCTGTCACCGTCAGGCTTCGGCTACCCCCCCTCCTTGGGAAGATACACCCCGTCTTCCACAGTAGCCTGCTGAAGCCTGCTACAACCGCTTCTGCGGCGGTGGGGGAGGGCGGCCCAGGGCCTGTACACGGCGACCACTATGAGGTACAGGAGATCCTGGACTCCCGGAAACGGAGGGGGCGGGTGCAATACTTGGTGCTCTGGAAGGGATACCCCATGGAGGAGGCCACCTGGGTGCGGGACGGGGATGTGTGCGCACCACGCCTTCTACGCGCGTTCCACCGGAAACATCCAGGGAAGCCGGGGGGGACCCAGGGGGGGACTGCTGGTCACATAACGGAGTACTCACCTCTCTCTCCTTGCATTCCAGGTGGGCCCCTGGTAGAGGGGGCAGCATGTCGGGCCTCGGGAGCCCGACACTCGAGGGGGGGCCCCTCCACCTCCCCGGCACCACCTGCCTGCCACCCGCCGAACTCACCTGGCTCCTCAGCGGTCCGAGAGGCTCCGGAGGCCGTGCCGGTTTTGACCGGCTCCATGGCGGCCCGAAAAGCTCCGAGGGCCGCGCCGCCGCTTCAGCTGCCTCCAGACGCGCCGCGGCTGCCGTCTTCGCCCGGCGGCGCGTCTGCGCAGGGCTCCCCGGCCCACGGCATGGCCGGTAGAGGCCCGGACCAACCCTGCGTCTCGGCGGCCTGGGAGGCTTCGGGAGCTTCGGCCGCGCTACAGAAAGCTTCGGAGACCCCGCCGCTGCGGCTGTCTCCTCCGGCCGACGCCATGCCTGCACGGGGCTCCCCAGCCGGTGGCAAGCCCAACAGACGCTCCATGCCAGCTGAGAGCAGGACCGCTGCTTCAGGAGCCCGCAGCATGATACCGGCCTTTCCCCGGCTTCGGCTGCCGGAGCTACGTTCAGCGGAGCAGGCCGAGGCATTGGACAGCCATGCGCAGGACTGTGTTGTTCGGGAGCTGGCGGGCCCGTTAGGGGACGGGTCCCTCCCCGCCACGGTGCCCGGGTGGCTGGGGGCCCCGAGCGTGGACGACAACAGGGGGGTTCGGAGTTGGGCGCGGCGGGGAGGGGGTGAGGTGGAGGAGCATGGTGGCGGCAAAGCACGCGAGGGGGCTTACCTGACTGGGCGTCGGGCGAAGGGGCTTGTAGGGGAGGGGTGGGGAAGTTATAGGGAATGGGAGGGCGTGGGCGTGTTTGGGTGGAGTATGGGTGGGTGTTTCGGGTGTGTATATAGTAGCGTTGGCTGCAGGTAGCGGCCAACACTGGCTTTGTTTCTTGTTGCGGCTGTTGCCTTGGAAAATAAAGTGCTTCTAGACCGCAGCGGAAGTCTCTCGTTCCTGTGTTCGGCACTCTGCCCTGCTTGCTGCAGGACGAGTTTTGACAGAAGCTACTGCAATTTCCCCACTGGTAATTTCTGCATTTAGAATTTCTTTACAAGAATCAGGGATTGCCTCAATCTGCAAATTCTGAAGATAACTCCTGACCTTATCTCCCTGGTAAGTTTCCTGGCTATAGAGAGAGGAGTAAAACTCTTGCGCCACCTTTGCTTTTTGTTCTGTTGTACTGACCAAATTGCCTGTGGAATCTCTAAGCATTTCTATCTTCCTAGATTCTGTTTCTTTCCTTAATCTGTAAGATAACCACCGGCCAGGTTTATTGGCGTACTCGAATTGCGTTTGTCTACACTTCCGAATTTTATTCATCAAATCTTTTTGATCTAAAATAGATAAGTCATATCTAATCAGATCTATTTTCTCTTTAGTCAAATTATTAGACGGATCTAAACGTAGCTCCTCCTCAACTGTCTCCAGTTCGGCCAGTAACTTTATCCATTCTGCCTTCTCTTTTTTCCATTTAGCAGCTGTATATTTTATTACCAGTCCCCTGACAACAGCTTTGGCCGTGCCCCAAATATTTTGGAGAGATGTATCTTCTTTCTTATTTTTGGGGGAAAAAAGCCTAATTCTTTTTTAATCATGTTTATAAAAAGTTTATAAAACTTTATAAAAAAGTTTATAAAAATCTCAGCCCTCATAGACCATCTCGTTCTTCTGTTGGACCCCATCCTTTCTACTATCAAAGGATGGTGGTCTGCCCATATGTTTGTACCTATTTCAGCAAATTTTATCTCTTCTTTCAAATCTGAAGTTGACCAGAACATATCAATCCTAGACCACGACCTGTGCCTGGGAGAGAAATGTGTATAATGCTTTTGCATGGGATGGAGATTTCGCCACACATCTCTTAGCTCCATTTCTATTCTTAAGTTTTCCCATGTTTTAGGGAGTACCTTTCTGTGTCCTTTTTTGTATTTTGGAGATCCCGCCCCTGGATCATAGTCAATTATTGTGTCTGCTATCGCATTAAAGTCCCCTACAATACATATATGCTCATAGTCTATTTCATTTATTTTCTTGTAAAGGTCTCTAAAAAAGCCTAATTGATTGACATTGGGGGCATATATATTAACCAACAGTACTATCTTTTGACCAATAAAAATCTCTAACATCAATATCCTACCTTCTATATAAGCATATATTTGACGTTTCACCAGACCTTTCTGATCGTAAACAACCACTCCCCTTTTTTTTGATCGGCCAAGGATACATACAACTTCCCCAGTTTAGGATAGGTTAGGTTCTTAAGATGATCTTTCCTTATATGAACCTCTTGTAGACATATAATGTCATAGTTATCTTTCTGGAGGTTAGCCCAAACCCTTTTCCTCTTAATAGGAGTATTCAGACCATTAATGTTGGCGGAAAACAGACGGAGCCCCTAGTCCATACATCCACTTATTTGTGTTCTTAAATTTCCGGGATCTGGTCTCAATTTGGGAATTCGTTCCTCTATCTTCTCCAGAATGGGCTATTTCCTTATCTTGTCCAGTATACTCTTTGGTTGTTATTTCCTGGGTTACTTCCTCTTGGCTTTTACTTTCGTTAACACCCTCACTCTCTTGGTCACTAGAATTGATATAGGTCTCTGAAAAGTCTTGTGCTTCTTGTATAGTTTCCAGTCGTAACCTCTGCTGTTGCCAAGTAAAGGTCAGGCCTTTGGGTAGGAGCCAACGATAGCGTATCCCATGTTTCCTCAACCATGTCGTGAGAAAATCATATTTCCTCCGAATATCTCGTACCCGTTTCGGAAATTGAGGCAGAACTGTTAATCAATTGCCTTTATAGATAAAAGCTTGATCTCTCGTTTTCCGAAATACTTCGTCCCTCAGTGTCGTCCTGGTAAATCGAGCATGAATCTCTCTTGGGAGCTTATTACGTCGAGCGTAGCTAGTATATACTCGAAAGACGTCATCAATGTCTCTTGAGACGTCTCCATGATCCTTTCCAGTAATTCCTGCCACAATCTCTCCCATCAATACATCCAAATGCTCGTCTTTCTCCTCGGGGACATTCTGAAACTGTAAAAAATAACCAGAATGGTCCATTTCAAGGAAGATAATCTCTTCCTCAATTTTTTTATTGACCAAAGCATATCGAAATTCAAGTCAGTCCATTTTGCAGGTCACCTTCTCAGTCTTCGTCTCAGTAGCTTGGATCCGTTCCTCGTGATTAGATAAGGTATTTTGGACTTCCTCGAATTTTGCATGAAACTGCCGTGTTTCATTAGTTAGCATTTCAACCTTTTTATTTAGCTCTTCCAGAAACTTTGATGTTGACTCTTGATTCTTAATCAGCATCTCTTGTATAGTTTGGAGCATATCCTGCGTATTCTGTGACAAAGTCGCAGGTTTACCAGGAGTAGTCATATCCTCTGATAATCGTTGTGGTGCCGTGGAAGTAGTAGCTGGAGATGGAACTAAGGAAGTCGTGAGTGCCTTCTTCTTCAAAGTAGTGGTCATAGTAGCCATTTTGGATATTCTTAGAAAATCCTTCCAGGCAATCATACAACACCAAGTGATTTTAAACAGTCTTACCACCTTCTAGCAAAAATCACTCTCTCTATAAAGTATCTAATTTAGAAATTATTACTACTCATTAACTCCTATTGAGTATCTAAATCCAAATAAATAATTGTTTGACTAATTAATTAATTGATTAATTCACAATTAAGTATCCACTCATCAATTAACTCGTAACCTTAATCGCTAAACAGTAATAAATAATCAAGCAAGTAATCATTTCATTTGCCTTAAGCAAATTAATCCGAAAAATCAAGTATTTAGCAATTCAGGTAGCAATTACAATTAATTCTAAATAATAATATAAACAATAATTAAAAGGGGTGTAAAGACCCAAAATGGAGAAGAGTATAATGAAAAGTAATAAACACAGTGAAAAAGAAAAATAGAAATAAAAAAAAGGAAAAGGAGAAGTTGTAACTATAATATACTAGACGAAGTTCTCAACTCTGGTCACTAGATGGCAGCAGACACCAGCTCCTCCAATTCTTCCTACACACAAAGCAAACTCAAAATTCGGGGTTGGGAGATATTTATAAACTCCACTACCTTGTTGATTTGGCTTGAGTCAGGACATCGAATCTCAGCACAATTTTACGTTTAAGCTGGGATGGATAAAGCTTCCTCACGCAGTATAGCAGCAGCCTCAGGAGGCCATAGCAGGCATCCACTCACCACACCGGCACCGGGGAGGTTCTTCAGCGTCTTCGTGCAGATTGCACTTTCGGCCTTCCTGTCCTCTACCATCTTCTGGAGTCCATTTAAGCTCACACCTACTGCTTCAGTGACTCCATCCAGCCACTGTCAACGCTGCTAACATCGAATGTTATTGCTTGACAAGAGATGAAGAAGTAGCTATTTCATATGTTAAACTTGTGTATTGCTTTAAGACTTGTGTACTGCTTTAGTTTAAAATTGGTGGGAGGGAAGAGTAGGAATGCACTTTCAAGGCCATTTGTCTCTCTAAAGAAGATAAGATTTTGGTGGTTCTTCTAACGGAAGGGAAACTGATTCTTTAAATTAATTGGAGAATATGATAAATGACAAAATTAGAAAGGTGGAGAATTGTGTTTTAATATATTGTGCAAGGGGTGGAGATTTCAGATTCCAGCTTCCTTCGGGCAAGCATTTGCCGGTGTATTAGGCTAATAAAGGACTTTTAAGGTAAACAATGCCTCAGAGTCACTTGAAAAGCCCATACATCGGAAACTTGACATCAAGCTGGAATCCACACTACTTTTTAAACTAATTAGGGAGTCCCGAGCTCCCGTCACTGTCTCCAAGTTTGGGAGGCAGTCTGGCAAAGAGTTGGGGAAGATCCCATAATGGAGGGAGAAAAATTGCCTGAAGCCAGCTCCCCGGCACCAGCAGCCACCCCAGTGGGGGAAGGGCCAGCGAAGAAGTCTGCAAGGAAAGAGTTTCAGCAATCCTCCCAGCTGGGAGCTAGACCCAAACAACCAGGAGAGTGGATTAAGCCCAGCAGAGACTCCAGGAGCCTTGGAGCAGCCAGGCCAGCTGAAATTGAATACTCAGGTGAGTGGAAAATCCTGTCTGCAGATCAGACTGCCTGCCAGACCCAGGAGTCCCCTGCCAAGCCCTCCAGATGCATAGAGACAGAGGACCCCAGCCTGCGGCCTCTGCAGCAATGGGAGTTTGGGGAGCCCCCACAAGTGAAAGGCCAACAAACTCTGAGATTGCCCCAGCTAATAGAAGCCTTGCAACAACTGGGGGTGGTGCAGAAGCCTGGAGATCAGGAGCTGGTGGGAGGACAACAGCAAGGGTGGCAGCAGCAGGACCCAGATGTGCAACACCTGAACGTACAGCAAGACCAGAGGGGCCAGCAGCAGGGGGGCCCTGGCAGCCATTAAATCAACAACAGCAGTGGGGGCCCTGGCAGCCGGTGAATCAACAACCAGGAGGGGGCCAGCAGCAGTGGGGCCCCCAGCAACAGTTGATCCAACAACCAAGGGGGGGAAGGCACCAATGGGGGCCCCAGCAGCCATTGAACCAACAACTAGGGTGGGGCCAGCAGCAATGGGGGCCCCAGCAAGCAATGATGAGCCCACCCTTCAGAACAACCTTCGATGGGGACCCAGAGAAACTGATTTTTTTTCCTCAACCATGTACGCTCTCACTTGAATCGCTGGGGTCACTCTTACCTGGACCCGGGTGTGATGGTCGATGTGATTGCATCCAACCTAGAGGGAGAAGCATCTGAATGGTTGAACAATTTATATAACGAGCAGGCCCCTGAATTGGAGGACCCCCACCTTTTCCTCCTGGGGCTGAGGGAAAGTTTGAGGACCCATCCATTGCCCTCAAAGCAGAAGAACAAATCCATAAGATAAAGCAAGCTGGCCGGCCTGCCCTAGAGTACGTGTGGGAGTTTCGAAAGATGCCAGGTCGGATAGAGAGATGGCCTGAGCAATCAATGATTCATCTTTTTAGAGAAGGGTTAGACGACCACCTCTCTCAGGCATGTATCTACCGAGCTGTACCCGACCAGCTGCATGAATGGTACTAGGCAGCGGTGAAATTAGATGTCCAGCTCGCCCGCTATAAAAAGCCTCCCCCACCAGAAACTGCACCAAAACCAGGATCCAGATGGCTATCACCACCCTGAAAACCCCCAACGTCTGCTACTGCCGAAAGACCTAGACAACCTACAGGTCCGCCAATCAAGTGCTTTCGATGTGGACAGCAGGGACATTGAGCAGCAACCTGTCCAGTTCCTTATCCACTACAGCAGAGTAGACCAGATCCAACAAGGTGGAAGAAACCCGCACAGCAACCATCCAGCAAAAAGTCCAACTGGGCCACCCAGGAGCCCGTTACCCAGGTTAAGTCCCCCACACAGGAGGACGCTGGCCCACCAACTGGACCTACCCCCACTTTACCTGGTTTTGACAGGACGATGAAGGGGAGAACGACCCGATGGTGAGTCGACACATCCTACCTTTTTTATTGCCTGCTAAACTCATAATCGCTAAGTTAGGGGCACAAGTAGATATGAAAGTGCTACTTGATACCGGCTGCTCCCAATGCATCATTAGCCTGTCATGTGCCTTGAGACTGGGCATACGGGCCAAGCCGCTCTCCAAACCTGTGAGGTTCGAGCAAGCCGATGGCTCCCTAATGGGAGGGACTTTAGTCACGTAATTAACAGAGCTCTTACACCTGGAGATAGGCGAGCACTGGGAGTTTATTCGCTTCCTAGTAGTTCCAAAGATGTCTGAGACTGTGATCCTAGGACTAGCCTGGCTAGACAAATGGAAGCCACTTAACTGGTGGGAAAAAGGAATGAGAATTGTGAGATTACCCATAGGGCCCGATCCCCCCATTGATTCAACAGAAGTTACAGGGGATTTTAGCCCACCCAATGAGCAAGCGCACATGGCTGCCTTATGGCCACCTGGCGAGCCGCTCATCCCCAGCAAGTACCAGGTCCTAATGGGAGAAAGAATGAGAAAGAATGCAATACCTTGCCTCCTCACCGTCCCAATGATTGTTCCATTGAACTGCTACCAGGGGCCAAACTCCCCCGACCAAGAATGTACGCTATGTCCCCCCTTGAAATGGAGGAGATGCAGTGATATGTGGATACAAACCTAACGAGGAGATTCATTGAATGGGCCAAGTCTACTGTGGGAGCCCCTGTGTTGTTCAAAGAGAAAAAAGATGGGTCTTTACATCTCTGCATGGACTATAAAGGCCTAAATGCTGTGAGTGTGGAAAATAAATACCCTCTCCCCCTCCTGAAAGACTTGCTAACCCACCTGGCGAAGGGGAGCGTCTTCACCAAGTTAGACCTGAGAGAAGCATATTTCTGGGTAAGAATAAAGGAGGAGGATGAGTGGAAGACAGCCTTCAACTGCCCCTTGGGGAGCTACCAATTCAAGGTCATGCCATTTGGACTGCAGGGGGCCCCAGCCATATTTATGCAGTTGATCAATGAGGTCCTACATGAACACCTATACAAAGGGGTCCTAGTATACCTTGATGACATCTTGATATACAGCACGAATATGACCGACCACAAGAAACTACTGAATGCCAAACTTTATGTCAAATTGTCGAAATGTGAATTTCACCAAACCCGATTAGATTATCTTGGCTTTAGAATCTCCAATGACGGTATCAAAATGGACCCAGCCAAAGTAAAAACTATAATTGAATGGCAGCCCCCCAAAACGCGCAAACAGCTCCAGAGCTTCCTAGGGTTTGCCAACTTCTACCGTCAATTTATTCCCTCTTTTGCTGAGATTGCTCTACCTCTTACAGAACTACTCAAAACAGGCAAGGGTGGGGGAAAACCATGACCTGGCCAGCCGCTAGCATGGACTATGAGTTGTCAGAAAGCTTTTGAGGGGGAGCCCTTCGTAATTCAGGCAGACGCCAGCGACGTGGCAGTCGGAGCGGTGTTATTGCAAAAGAATAAAAGCGGGGTCCTACAACCTTGTGCTTACACCTCTAAGAAACTTACTGAAAGCGAAAGAAGATGGACAGTCTGGGAGAAGGAGTCCTTTGCTATTAGGTGGGGGCTATTAAACTGGTGACACTATTTAGAAGGAAGCAAGGTGCTTTTTGAAGTATGGACAGATCACAAAAATTTAGAGGCACTAAAAACTCCCCGAAAATTGTCCCCCAAACAAGTACGATGGGCACAGTACTTCAACCGTTTTAACTTTACTCTAAAGTACATACCAGGAAGAAAAAACTTCCTTGCTGATGCGCTCTCCTGATTGCCACAGTACAAAAGCGAACGCGAAGAAGTTCATGAGGTAATTATCCCCAGTCCACAGACTGTGGCCCAACTCACACCTCGCAGGACCCCTAATCCTGATGACCCAAGGGTAAAGAAAATAAAGTGAGAGCTCCTCACTGATCAATGGTTTAAAGACAATCAGACATTCCTAACATGCAGGGATGGTCTGGCTTACAAGGGGGAAAAATTGTACTTGCCTGAAGCTCTTCATCTTAATGCCCTCAAAAACAGCCATGATGTCAAACAGGCTGGACATTTCGGATATCTAAAAACTCTACATCTCACTCACCAGCAATTTTGGTGGCCGGGACTAAAACAAGATGTAGAAAACTATGTCAAGAGCTGTACTGTATGTGCCACCATGAAAAAAATCCCGGGAAAGACCCCTGGGTTACTGCAACCGGTGGCCGAACCTTCTCAAACATGGGAAGAAATAGCTATGGACTTTATAGTAGACCTACCCGACAGTAGAGGAAATACTGTCATTTGGACTGTGATAGACCTATTTTCAAAACAGGTTCACTTTATCGCCTGCAAAGGACTTCCATCGGCTCAACGCCTGACTAAGTTGTTTCTAAAACATATCTATCGACTACATGGCGCCCCTAAGCGAATAATTTTGGACAGAGGGGTGCAGTTCACAGCGAAACTTTGGGGAAACTTTCTTAAATTAATTGAATCATCTCAAGGCCTATCAAATGCTTTTCACCCGGCTACTAACGGAGCCGCAGAGTCCGCCAACAAAATGGTGGAACAATACCTTAGATGCTACGTCTCTTACCAACAAACAAACTGGACCGACCTCCTCCCTTTTGCAGAAGTGGCTTACAATAATTCAGTACATAGCAGCAACGGCTATACTCCTTTCCGTGTAGCCACAGGGAAAGAATTCAACCCCATACCAGAATACCCTCAGATACCCTCTGCTTCCCAGACTCTTGATCAATGGGTGAGGGGTTGGGAAGAAGTTTGGGAAAATACAAAGGTGGCCTTAAAAAAGACTTTTGAGACCTACAAAAAGCAAGCTGACAAAAAGAGAGCTCCCCAAAGAACATTCCAAGTTGGGGAAAAGGTTTATTTGTCAAATAAATACTTACGCCTTAAACTACCCAATAAGAAATTGGGACCGAAATTCTTGGGGCCTTTCCCCATTGTGAAAATCATCAACCCGGTCACAATAAAATTTAAACTCCCCAGACTTTTGGGGAAAATTCACCCGGTGTTCCATTGTACCTTGCTGAAAACTTTTCAAACCTCCACTTTAAGACCTCCCCCGAAGAAAGCACCTGGACCCCTCATGGTAGCAGGTCAAACCCATTATGAAGTGAAACATATTCTTGACTCTAGAATCTTTTAAGGGAAAATTGCAATACCTAGTACAGTGGAAGGGATACCCATTGTCTGAAGCCACTTGGGTGAAATCTACTGATGTGAAAGCTGACAGACTTATCAAAAGGTTTTATGAGAAACACCCCAACAAAACAAAAGCCAATTCCTAACTTGTGTGTTGTTTACATTACAGGATCTGTCCTTTTTCTAAGGGGGGGCGGATGTCAACGCTGCTAACATCGAATGTTATTGCTTGACAAGAGATGAAGAAGTAGCTATTTCATATGTTAAACTTGTGTACTGCTTTAGTTAAAATTGGGGGGAGGGAAGAGTAGTAATGCACTTTGAAGGCCATTTGTCTCTCTAAAGAAGATTCTTTATTATGAGGCTGCGGCTTTATCGTCAATTAGTAATTGGTTTAATTTAACAGAAGGAAGATTATTGAATGTTGAGGGATGTGATTTATTATATGGTTGGCATGCATATTTATTGTATGATAAAAAGGTGGATAATATCTTTAAGACACATATATTAAGGTATGCTTTGTTGCGAGTTTGGAAAAAATACCGATACAAGTTAAATTATAAAATACCAATTTGGGCAATACCTAAACATGCGATAGAAAATATAAGTCTGGGATTTAAACATGATGTGACCACATATAAAGATATTCTCAGACTGGAAAGGAATGTATGGCAATTAAAACCATTTAATACTTTAAAAGAAGGGAAAATATTGAAAATGAAATAGTGAAAATCTGGTAAAACAAATTAGAGATCAAAGTCAAGCACATATAAGAAGGATATATAATGCATTGATAGAAATAAATTCAGAAACGGAACTTGTTAAAGATTGTATGATAAAATGTGCCCAGAATATTCAAGAGCCAATAACGATGGATGTTTGGGAACAAATTTGGGTCAGAAACATAAAGTTTACCCAGGCACAAAACTTGAGAGAGAATTTTTATAAGATGTTTTATAGATGGCACTTAGATCCTAAAAAATTAGCATGTATGTATTCAAATTATCAGCCTAAATGTTGGAGGTGTGGTTGTGAGGACGCAACGTTTTATCATATGTGGTGGACTTGTAAAAAAGTTAAAGCTTTTTGGATTAAAATTTGGTGGAATATGCAGAAGATATTTAAGAAAAAGATAAGATTTACTCCACAGTTATTTCTGTTGGGTATTATTACTGATTGTACTGTTATAGAAACTAAATTGATGTTGAATTTAATAACGGCAGCAAGACCTTTGGTTGCGCAATATTGGAAGAAGGAGGAACTGCCTACTATAGAAGAGTGGACTCTAAAAGTTTCAAACTTGGCAGAAATGGCAAAAATTTCGGCATATTTGAAAGAACAATCGCAACAGAGATATATCTCGGAATGGAGAAGATGGATTGATTATATTCAGAATAAATATGGGACTAGAAAATTTCACCTAGCATATGAATGAATATTAGAATTATAAGATGTATTATTATTTAGTTATGTTTAAGGGGAGTTAAAGTGCGATAGGATTTAAAGCGTATTTATAGTTGGTTAGCATATTTTAGCTTAGGTTTGTTAGAGGCAATACCCTGTATTCAGCTGTGGGAAGTCAGGGGGGAGGGAGGGGGTGTGGAGGGGAGGGGGAGGGAAGGAGTATATGTTTAAAATGAACTGTAAAACTTTTCAATTAAAAAAAAAGAAGAGATCTTGGCTGACGAGGCGGCCGGAGGCGCAGTGCAAGCGGTACAGACTCCCCTGCCGAGCAGCCCAGAGGAAGCAGTACACAACGAAGGCGCTACATACGGCGAGCACACAGACGAGGAAGAAACCAACATCGACCAGATCCAGCGAAAAATGGAACAACAGGATCAATGACACGAGCACAGGGAGAGCCAGCAGAAAGCAGCTCCCTCCCCGAAATGCGGAGGCTGCGGAGGCAACCACGCGCGGGTGAGCTGCAAGTTCCGTTCGGCCATGTGTCAGCCCTGCAGAAAATTGGGCCACATCACAGCGGTCTGCTGTAGCCGTTTCCCAGAGCACCTACCCAAGCGACAGTCGGAGAACTCATCGGGGAAAGGTACCGGGGCCCAGAGCTCGATAAGTGTGGGGTTTTTCAAAAGCCGGAGGGCCATCTGCCAAACCGGGGCCCGCCGGCCGCTTAAACGCAAACTAAAGTTAGAAGTCCATTCACAAGGCATTCCTTGTAAAATGGAGCTAGACTCCGGCTCTGCAGTCTCGATTATTTCCGACGAGACGTTTAAACTTGTTTGCAGCCGGAACAAGCAGTGGGTTAAATTGAGGCCCTCCAGTATCATGTTAACCGATTTCCAAAATGCCTCAGTAAAAGTTAAGGGGGAGGCCACCCTTTCCGTGTGGTTTAAGAGGTTTCAGGGGCACTTGGATGTTATCGTAGTCAAAGGCCATAGGACCAGTTTAGTCAGGTTGGACTGGTTTGAGGCATTGGGCATTGTAATATTTGACATCCACAGATTGCAGGGAAACAACATCAAATCTGTCTGCAAAGAGTTTGCAGATGTATTCGATAGTAAGCTGGGAAGGTACACAGGGGGCCCCATTTCATTTAAATTAAACCCCAGTGTTTTACCCATTAGAATTAAACCCAGGAGAGTCCCCTTCACACTCAAACACAAAATTGAAAAAGAGCTAGGCAAACTAGTAGAACAGGGGGTCCTGCAGCTGGTAGACGGGGGAGAGTGGGAGACCCTGATAGTCACCCCCCTCGAAGCTAACGGGGAGATTCGTATCTGCGCGGATTATAAATGCACCCTAAATAAGGCCCTAAACCAGCACGCTTACCCGGTCCCCACAGTCAGCCACGTTCTCGCTTCCCTCCAAGGCGGCGCCATCTTTGCTAAACTAGACCTCGCGCAGGTGTACCATCAGCTGCCAGTTACCATGGAGACAGCAGCAGCACAAACAATTGTAACTCATAAGGGAGACTTCAGAGTTAACTTCCTGCAGTTTGGCGTAAGCGTAGCACCAGGAATTTTTCAGGAGGTAATGGAGCGAACACTTAAGGGCATCCAAGGTGTATGCCCTTATTTTGACGATGTCCTCATTGCAGGAGAAACAGAGGAAGTGTTAGCAGACAGACTTAGGGCAGTTTTAAAGAGGATTCGCTCTGCAGGTCTCAAGCTAAAAAGAGACAAATGCAACATAGGGGTTGCATCCACAGAATTTTTGGGGTTCAGAATTGATGCCAGGGGGATTCACCCTGCAGAATCAAAAGTGAAGGCAATTAAGATGGCCCCCACTCCCAAAACCAAGGCTGAACTGCAAGCCTTTCTGGGATTATTAAACTTTTACCACTCCTTCCTACCCCACAAAGCAGCCATAGCTGTACCCCTGCATAGGCTCCTGGAAATGGACCAATGTCCATGACAAAAGCTTCCAGGACCTAAAGGCTCTACTGTCCAACAAGTCCACTGTCACCCATTTCATTGAAACGAAGCCTATCTGCATTGCTTGCGATGCTTCACCCTATGGAGTGGGAGCAGTGCTAAGCCACCTGAAGGAAAACGGTACACAGGTTCCCATAGCCCGCTACTCTAGAACCTTGTCAGGGGCAGAGAGGAACTATGCACAGATAGACAAGGAAGCCCTGGCAATAGTGGCTGGGGTCAAAAAATTCCACGACTATCTGTATGGTAGGGAATTCACAGTGTTTACGGACCACAAGCCTCTATTAGGCTTATTCACCACTGAAAAACAAACCCCACAAATACTCTCCCCAAGGATGCTCAGATGGTCCATATTCTTATCGGCTTACAATTTTAAAGTGATTCATAAGCCAGGGAAAGAAATGGGCCATGCAGATGGGTTAAGTAGGCTACCCCTAGCAAACATAGAACCAGATCCGGCACCCACTGCACAGATACTGGCAATCCAAGAGCTACCGGAATGCCCTCTCCATGCAAGGGACGTTGCAGCTGAGACAGCCTCAGACAAAATCCTGAGCAGAGTTCAGTCTTGGGTATTCACAGGGTGGCAGGATGAAAGTCCAGGCCCGGAATTCCAAGCGTATTTTTTTTATTGAAAAGTTTTAGAATACATTTTAAAAACATAAACTCCCTCCCTCCCCCTCCCCCCCCCACTTACCCTCCCTCGGCCTCCTCCCCCAACTTCCCAGAGCTGAATACAGGGTATTAACTTTACAAACTTAAGCTAAAATATGCTAACTAACTAAAAAAATACACATTAAATTCTATCACACTTTAACTCCCCTTAAACATAACTAAATAACTAACTAATAATGAATACCTAATAATACATCATATAAAACTAATACTTATTCATATGCTAAATGAAACTTTTTAGTCCCATATTTATTCTGAATATACTCGATCCATCTTCTCCATTCCACAATATATCTCTGTTGCGATTGTTCTTTCAAATATGCTGAAATATTTGCCATTTCCGCCAGGTTTGAAACTTTCAAAGTCCACTCTTCTATAGTAGGCAGTTCCTCCTTCTTCCAATATTGCGCTACTAAAAGTCTTGCTGCCGTAATTAAATTCAACATCAATTTAGTATCTATAACAGTACAATCTGTAATAATACCCAACAGAAATAACTGGAGAAAACCTTATCTTTTTCTTAAATATCTTCTGCATGTTCCACCAAATTTTAATCCAAAAAGCTTTGACTTTTTTACAAGTCCACCATATATGATAATACGTTGCATCATCACAACCACACCTCCAACATTTAGGCTGACAGTTCGGATACATACTTGCTAATTTTTTAGGATCTAAATGCCATCTATAAAACATTTTATAAAAATTCTCTCTTAAATTTTGAGCCTGTGTAAATTTTACATTTCTAACCCATATCTTTTCCCAGATATCCATTGTTATGACCTCCTGAAAATTCTGGGCCCATTTTATCATACAGTCTTTAACAAGTTCCGTTTCTGAGTCTATTTCTATCAATGCATTGTATATCCTTCTTATACAGTATGTGCTTGACCTTGATCTCTAATTTGTTTTACCAAATTTTCATCAGTTATCGAAATACCAACTTTCTGATCTTCCTTCCATCTAGCTTGTAACTGCCCATACTGGAACCAAGTTTGTACTATTTTCCCTTCTTTTAAAATATTATATGGCTTCAATTGCCATACATTCCTTTCCATCCTAAGAATTTCTTTATATGTAGTCACATCATGTTTAAATCCCACACTTACATTTTCTATTGCATGTTTAGGTATTGCCCAAATTGGTATTTTATAATTTAACTTATATCGATATTTTTTCCAAACTTGCAACAGAGCATACCTTAATATATGTGTCTTAAAAACATTATCCACCTTCTTGTCATACAATAAATATGTATGCCAACCAAATAACAAATCACAACCCTCAATATTCAATAATCTCCCTTGTGTTGAATTAAACCAGTCACTAATTGATGATAAAGCAGCAGCCTTATAATATAATTTAAAATTGGGCATTTTAAGACCACCTCTTTCACGTACATCTTGCATTATCTTAAATTTTACTCTTGGTCTTTTCCCTTCCCAAACAAATTTATTAATACCTTTCTGCCATTCCTCCAAGTTTGAATCCTTTTAAAGTATAGGTATCATTTGAAACAAAAATAAAAACTTTGGTAAAACATTCATTTTCACTGCTGCAATTCTTCCCAATAAAGATAATTGTAATTTTTTCTAACCATCTAACTCTTTTTGTATTTTTTTTTATTAAAGAGTTTTACAGAAACAAAATTTTACAATACATCCCCAAATTCCCCCCTCCCCAAACCACCCCACTTCCCCCCCACTTCCCAGAGCTAAATACAGGGTTATAGTTATAATAATCATATTCTAAATAAGGATTATCCATAATATAAAATTAACCAAGTTCATAATGTGCTTTAACTCCCCTTTAACATAGATACATACAAAGTACTAAGACTAAGATCAATAACAATATCCCTCTAAAATCTACTCATAAGCTAAATGGAACTTTTTAGTCCCATATTTATTCTGAATATAATCTATCGATCTCCTCCAAACTGAAATATATCTTTCCTGTGAAATCTTATCTTATCTTTCAAATAAGCAGAAATCTTAGACATTTTTGTATTTTTAACCATAACAATTCATAATTATTTTTATATAATTTCACATTTGAAGCTGAAAGATATAACCCCAAATATTTAGTCTTTTTAACTATTTCAAATCCAGTTAGTTCTTCTAAAACAACCTTTTGTTCTATAGTCATATTTTTAGACAATATTTTAGTTTTTTGCGTATTTATCTTAAATCCAGAAACTTTTCCATATAACAATATTATCTCCATCAAATCTACAACTAAGTCGGTTGACTTAATGTAATAACCAAGTCATCCGCAAACGCTCTCAATCTATAATCTTGACCTCTTATTTTAATTCCCTTAATTTTATTTGAGTCTCTTATCTTAATCAATAATATTTCCAATGTTAAAACAAACAACAAAGGTGACAACGGACACCCCTGTCTTGTCCCCTTTTCAATGTTACATGCTTCTGTCAAACTACCATTAATTATTATTTGAGCTGTTTGCTTCTGATATATTGCCCTAATAGGTTATAAAAAATTATCCCCAAACTCCATTTTCTCCAATACCTTAAATAAAAATTGCCAGTCCAAATGATCAAAAGTTTTTTCAGCATCCAAAAAAATCAGCGCTGCAGAGACCTGGTTATTTCTTTCCAAAAATTCCAATAGATCTACAATATGTCTCACATTATTTTTCATTTCTCTACCACTTATAAATCCTGTTTGGTCACTATGAATCATTTGCTGCATTACCTTCATTAATCTATTTGCTAAAATTTTTGTAAATATCTTGCAATCAGTATTTAAGAGCGATATTGGCCTATACCCCTTCATGGATTACTGCCTTGTCGTGGCGAAGGGGCTTGCGTAATTCAATGAAGCTATGAGCTATGCCGTGCAGGACCACCCAAGACGGAAAGGTCATAGCAGAGAGTTCTGACAAAACGTGATCCACTGGAGAAGGAAATGGCAACCCACTCCAGTATCTTTGCCATGAAAACCCTATGGACAGTACCAAAAGGCAAAACGATATGACGCTGGAAGATGAGCCCCTCAGGTCGGAAGGCGTCCAATATGCTATTGGGGAAGAGCAGAGGGCTAGTACTAATAGCGCCAGAAAGAATGAAGCGACTGGGCCAAAGCCGAAAGGACGCTCAGCTGTGGATATGTCTGGTGGTGAAAGGAAAGTCCAATGCTGTAAAGATTTTTTCTCCATAGGAACCTGGAATGTAAGATCCATGAATCAAGGAAAGCTGGACGTGGTCAAACAAGAGATGACAAGACTAAACATTGACATCTTAGGTATCAGCGAACTAAAATGGACAGGAATGGGTGAATTTAATTCAGATGACCATCAGGTATACTACTGCGGGCAAGAATCCCTCAGAAGAAATGGAGTAGCCTTCATAGTCAATAAAAAAATAGGAAAAGCAATACTGGGATACAATCCTCAAAATGACAGAATGATCTCAGTTCGAATCCAAGGCAAACCATTCAATATCACAGTAGTCCAAGTCTATGCCCCAACCACCGGTGCTGAAGAGGATGAAATTGACCGGTTCTATGAAGCCCTACAGCACCTTATAGAACTAACACCCAGAAATGATGTCCTTATCATCATGGGGGATTGGAATGCTAAAGTAGGAAGCCAAAAGATAACTGGAATAACAGGCAAGTTTGGCCTTGGAGTACAAAATGAAGCAGGGCACAGGCTGATAGAATTTTGTCAAGAGAATACGATGGTCATAGCAAACACTCTTTTCCAACAACCCAAGAGACGGCTTTACACATGGACATCACCAGACGGTCAACACAGAAATCAGATTGACTATATGCTCTGCAGCCAAAGATGGAGAAGCTCTATACAGTCAGTAAAAACAAGACCAGGAGCTGACTGTGGCTCAGACCATGAGCTTCTTGTTGCAAAGCTTAGGCTTAAATTAAAGAAAGTAGGGAAAAGCGCTAGGCCAGTCAGGTATGAATTAAATCATATCCCTGTTGAATATACAGTAGAGGTGACAAATAGATTTAAGGAATTAGATCTGATAGACAGAGTGCCTGAAGAACTATGGACAGAGGTTCACAACATTGTACAACAGGTAGCAACCAAAACCATCCCAAAGAAAAAGAAATGCAAGAAAGCAAAATGGCTGTCTGAGGAAGCTTTGCAAATAGCTGAGGAAAGGAGGGAAGCGAAAGGCAAGGGAGAAAAAGAAAGATATGCCCAATTAAATGCAGAATTCCAAAGAATAGCTAGAAGAGATAAGAATGCCTTCTTAAATGAACAATGCAAAGAAATAGAAGAAAACAATAGAATAGGGAGGACCAGAGATCTTTTCAAGAAAATTGGAGAGATGAAAGGAACGTTTCATGCAAAAATGGGCATGATAAATGGCAGGGACCTAACAGAGGCAGAAGAGATTAAGAAGAGGTGGCAAAATTACACTGAAAAACTATACAAGAATGAGCTTAACGTCCCTGAGAATCACAATGAGGTGGTCACTGACCTCGAGCCAGACATCCTAGAATGTGAAGTGAAGTGGGCTTTAGAAAAGCTGAGCAACAACAAAGCTAGTGGAGGTGACAGTATTCCAGCTGAGCTATTCAAAATCTTAAAAGATGATGCAGTAAAAGTGCTACCCTCAATTTGCCAGCAAATTTGGAAAACTCAACAGTGGCCACAGGATTGGAAAAGATCAGTTTACATTCCAATTCCAAAGAAAGGCAGTGCCAAAGAATGTTCAAACTATCGCACCATTGCACTCATTTCTCATGCTAGTAAAGTTATGCTTAAAATTCTACAAGCTAGACTCCAGCAGTATGTGGATCGAGAACTACCAGAAGTACAGGCAGGATTTCGAAGAGGCAGAGGAACTAGAGATCAAATTGCTAACATACGCTGGATCATGGAGAAAGCTAGAGAGTTCCAGAAAAACATCTACTTCTGCTTCATTGACTATGCTAAAGCCTTTGATTGTGTGGATCATAACAAACTCTGGCAAGTCCTTAAAGAGATGGGCATACCAGACCATCTTATTTGTCTCTTGAGAAATCTATATGCGGGCCAAGAAGCAACAGTGAGAACTGGACACGGAACCACTGATTGGTTCAAAATTGGGAAAGGAGTCCGGCAAGGCTGTATACTGTCGCCTTGCCTATTTAACTTATATGCAGAGCACATCATGAGAAAGGCAGGGCTAGATGAATCAAAAGTTGGAATTAAGATTGCCGGAAGAAACATCAACAACCTAAGATATGCAGATGATACCACTCTAATGGCAGAAAGTGAAGAAGAACTAAAGAGCCTCTTGTTGCGGGTGAAGAAGGAGAGTGCAAAACTTGGGTTGAAACTAAACATTAAGAAAACCAAGATCATGGCATCCGGCCCTCTCAATTCCTGGCAAATAGATGGGGAAGAAATGGAGGTAGTGACAGATTTTATTTTCCTGGGCTCCAAGATCACTGCAGATGGGGACTGTAGCCAAGAAATTAAAAGATGCTTGCTCCTCGGGAGGAAAGCCATGACAAATCTAGACAGCACACTAAAAAGCAGAGATATCACCCTGTCAACAAAAGTGCGTATAGTCAAGGCTATGGTCTTCCCAGTTGCAATGTATGGCAGTGAAAGCTGGACCATAAAAAGGCTGAGCGCCAAAGAATTGAAGCCTTTGAACTATGGTGCTGGAGAAGACTCCTGCGAGTTCCTTGGACTGCAAGGCGATCAAACCGGTCAGTCCTAGAGGAGATCAACCCTGACTGCTCTTTAGAAGGCCAGATCCTGAAGCTAAAACTCAAATACTTTGGCCACCTAATGAGAAGGAAGGACTCACTGGAGAAGAGCCTAATGCTGGGAAAGATTGAGGGCAATAGAAGAAGGGGACGACAGAGAATGATGTGGCTGGATGGAGTCATTGAAGCAGTAGGCGTGAGCTTAGATGGATTTCAGAAGATGGTAGAGGACAGGAAGGCCTGGAGGAACATTGTCCATAGGGTCGCGATGGGTCGGACACGACTTCGCAACTAACAACAACAACAACAACAATTGGCCTATAATTTTTGGTTTGGGTAAGATCTTCATCTTCCTTCGGAATCAGCGATATAAAAGCTGTTTTCCACGATGGAGGCACTTCTCCTCCGGATTGTATTGTTCTAAATAATTCTTTTAAAGGTTCCACCATTTCTAACTGTAAATGTTTATAATAAACGGCAGTCAAACCATCTGTTCCTGGTGCTTTCCCCACCTTTAATTGTTTAATTGCTAAAATAATTTCTTCAGCATTTATCAGTTGATTCATCCCTTCCCTTTGCTCTTGTGTAAGAACAGGGATATTTACTTCTTGTAAATATCTATCTATATCTATACCTTGAATCTTATCCCTAACTTAGAATAGAATTCAACAAAAGCCTTTTTAATAAGATTTTGCTGAAACACCTCTTTTCCCTTATATACTATTCTATCTATGTTACATGACCTTTGTTTCTTCCTTAACAAATAAACTAACCACCTACCCGGCTTATTAGCATTACAAAAAGTATTATGTTTAACATACCGTAGATTGGTTGCCACTTGATCTGCCATCAACATATTAAACTGACCTCTTAACAAAGTAATTGCTTCTTTCACCCTCTTTATCAGATGGGTTCAAAATTAGAGCCTTCTCTTTCCTCTTAATTTCCTCCTCTAACTCTTTACGCTTATATTCCAATTTACGCCTATATTTATTATTCAAATATATTAACACTCCTCTCATATAAGCTTTACTTGTATCCCAAACCATTTCAATAGAAGTACCCTTATACATATTTATATTAAAAAATTCTTTCATCTGTTTTTTACATTCATCCACATTTTCTTGATATCTAAACAGATTTTCATTCAATCTCCAAGACCTCCTCTCTTCACTCTCTTTTTCCAATTCCAACCATACTGGACTATGATCTGATAAAGTTCTTGGACATATCTTAATCTTCTTGATCCTAGAAAAAAAATCATTAGTAGTTAATACAAAGTCAATCCTGGAAAAGGATTGATGTCTATCAGAAAAAAAGGTAAAATCTTTTTCTTCCAAATTTCTTTCTCTCCAAACATCTCTCAATTCCAAGTCATCTTTCATCTCAAAAAAAGATTTAGGCAATCTAGCATGATTTGGTATGCTTTTGAAAAGACCTTTTTTGTCTTTCTATGTGTCCAGGACACCATTCCAATCTCCCATCAAAATACACGATTTATAATCCCATTGAATTATCTTACTATGTAAAAGTTTATAAAATTCTCCTTGCTGTTGATTAGGAGCATATAATCCAACCAAAAGTATTTTCTTGCCTTCTATTAAAAGTTCAATTATAATATATCTTCCTTGTTTATCTGTTTCAATTAAATTAGCTGTTAAATTCTTCTTCACGTAAATGACTACTCCATTTTTCTTATCTGGAGCAGACGCACTAAACTGTATACCCAATCTAGAGTTTATCAGATATTTTTGATCAACTGCACGAATATGCATTTCTTGTAAACAAATAACATCATTTTTAAATTGTTTCAAATACTGAAAAACTTTCTTTTGTGCGGGGAATTTAATCCATTAACATTCCAGGTTAGAAACTTCGTCGCCATCTTTTGTGACCTGAAGCTTTCGGAGTGCCTCTTGCAGAACCACCTGGACCTGCCTCTTCAGTCTCGCTCCTCCTACAGCTTCAGTATAAGTAAATTCTTGAGATATGATTGCAGCTTTTTGTTGTTCTTGTTCTTGTCTCATTCGTCTAATTGCAGCCCTTGTCATTCTTTGTTCTTTAACATCTTCTGTCGACGTCTGGGGCTGCTCAACTTCTACAATTAGCTGAGAATCTTTAACCATCTGCGAAGTAACTCCTTCATCTCCTTGTTTAGTCTCCACTTGAGTCTGATGCTCTCCTTCTTCCTTCCTTCCTTTGAATTCTGGAGATGGCGGAGGACCTGCCTTCAATATGTTAGAATAAAAATCTTGTGCCTTCAAAACTGTATTAAGATGATATCTCGTGCCAGCATAATTCGCCACCAAGCCTACTGGTATCTTCCATCTAAACTGTAGCTGCCGTTTCTTTAATTCATTTGCCAAAAAAGCAAATTCTTTTCTTTTCCTTAAAATTCTTGGAAGAATATCTTTCAGAAGTAAAACTTCTTGCTCAGCAACTTTAAATCTATTATTATAAAAGGCTTGGATAATCACATTTCTGATCGATCTCTTTGTAAAATAGACCACCACATCTATAGGTAATTTTCTTTGTCTGGCAATCCAAGAATTAACATGAAATATTTTGTCTATATCCCTCATAATATCTTCCGCTTGACGCTCCAAGATCGGTTCGAGGGCTTGTGCCAATAACTCTTTCAAATTTTCCTTTGGGTCCTCTTTCAAGCCTCTAATCCTCAAAGCAAACTCCATATCTCTATATTGTATCATATCTAGATCATCATCAATCTTTTCCATCTTATTTTCAGCTTACAACATTTTAGCATCCAATCTCAGATTATTTTGATTCAGCTCTTCCACACGATCATCCAGGCGCTCAATACAGACTGCAAGCCCCTGAAATGCAGCTAAAATGTCTGCTCTTATTTCAGTATTCTTCTCCTCAATAAGTTCAGCTATTTGCTGGGGTTGTATTTTTAAAGCATCTTGTAAATCTTTTAATGTTAATGCGGGTGCGGGTGCCACAGGAGGAGGCATCAAAGCCTGTAATGAAGAATGCTGAACTGGTGAAGCACCAGCACTTCTAGGAACAGAAGCTTTGGTTGATTTAGAAGCCATCTTAACATCCAGTCAATTTCCGTTGCGCACTTTCACTTTCCACACCACTTGCAACTTTTTCTTTCAAAGTAAACCAGAGTTAAAGTTCAAATACTTGCTGTTTCAATATTCTCCTGCACAGCTCTGCCTGCATCCAAGTAATCCAAAGTTAATTGTTGATTGCAGGGATGATTGCAGCGTCCTGCTCCGCTCCAAAGCCTTGGAGCAGAGGAGTCCCCGAGTCCGGAGCAAATTCAGGCTACGGGGGGCTCTCACCCTTCAACCCCCAGAATTTAAACTCTGGGGGTCTAGGGGAGCTCTACCCCTACCTGAACGCTCACCCTCCCCTCTTCTCCCGAGGAGAGGGTTTCCGAACCGCAAAACAGCTGATCATCGCTGTTTTAGCAGTTCAAACAGAAAACAATGGGGCTGACGGCCGAAACGGCCACCATCGACAGAGCCTTGCCACCCAGAAGTCCCCAAGCGCATTTTTTAAGGAGGCATGAATTGTCCGCACATAAAGGATGCCTGTTGTGGGGTAGTAGGGTTATTATACCATCAACACTGAGAGATAGAGTTCTGCAGTCTCTACATGAACGGCACCCTGGCATAGTTCACATGAAGGCTTTAGCAAGGAGCTACCTTTGGTGGCCAAGGTTAGATAAGGCAGTGGAAGAGCAGGTACATGGATGCTACACTTGTCAAAGGTCCAGACCTGAGATGCCCCACAAATGGGAGACAACACATACACCCTGGTCCAGGGTCCATATAGACTACGCTGGTCCATTCCAAGGACAGCTTTTCCTAATAGTAGTAGATAGCCACTCAAAATGGCTGGAGGTAGTCCCAAATATGACCACGGCCAGAACAATCCAAGTGCTCAGGAGACTTTTTGCCACACATGGTCTGCCTGATGTTGTGGTATCAGATAATGGGGCTCAATTTACCGCTGCTGAATTTCAGGCCTTCATGAGAGCAAACCTGATTAGACACGCCACATCTGTGCCCTTCCACCCGTTGACTAATGGAAAAGCAGAAAGGATGGTGAGAACAACCAAAGAAGCACTCAGACTCATTATCGTCGGTGACTGGCACCACAGGTTGGTGGAATTCCTATTGTCTCAACACTCCACACCATGTACAGCCACAGGGAAGAGTCCTACGGAGCTCCGGTGGGGCAGATGCCTCATCACCAAACTGGACAGGCTTCACCCCAACAGAGTGGCTTCTGAGGCCGCGCAACCCAAAACCACAAGAGAACTACACCCTGGTGACTTGGTTTGGGCCAGGAACTACAGTCCGGGACACTTGTGGATTTCGGGGGTGGTGGTTGACAAAACTGGGCCCTTATCTTATGTAGTAGGGGTGGAGGGGGGTCGTCAGGTCAGATGGCACATAGACCAAGTAAGGAACAGAGTTCCAGAACGGTCACCAAGCGACCACGGGGAGAATTATTTTATTTATTTATTTTATTTTATTAGTTTTCTATACTGCCCTATTCCCGAAGGACTCAGGGCGGTTTACAGGGCAATATTTAAAAGACAATATAAAATTAAGATAAAAATAGAATTAAAAAGAATTAAATTAATAATAGCCCAACAATAAAACAATGTTAAAAACTTAAAACTAAAAATTCCCTCAGTCCAGGCCAGATAGATCGAAAAGCCAGGTTTTCAGGTCCCGGCGAAATGAGCGCAGGATGGGGGCAGTCTGGAGTTCCACAGGTAAATCATTCCAAAGGGCAGGCGCGCCCACAGAGAATGCCCTCCCTCTGGGGATCACCCGCCGGCATTCCCTGACCAGCGGCACCCTAAGGAGGCCCTCCCTATGGGAGCGCACAGGACAATGGGAAGTTGATGCCGGCAGCAGGTGTTCCCTTAGATAGTCCGGACCCAAGCCATTTAGGGCTTTATAGGTCATCACCAGCACCTTGAATCTCACCCGGAGGGCAACTGGAAGCCAATGCAGCTCACGAAGAAGAGGTGTTACACGGGAGTATCGTTAGACTCCCATCACAACTCGCGCGGCCGCATTCTGCACCAGCTGAAGCCTCCGAGTGGTCCTCAAGGGCAGCCCCATGTAGAGACCGTTGCAGTAGTGTAACCGGGAGGTCACGAGCGTACCCTTGTACCCTTGTACCCTTGCGGCCCCTGACCCGGTGCAGATCCCAGCGAGCTCCATGGTTCTCCGCGGAGCTCCGGGAGATGAAGCGTCGGAAACGGGGCCTAGAGAGCTGCTGGAGGTCTAGCCGATCTGAATCCGACCGGTTGCGGTTAAGAACCCATATTAGGTCTTATCTCGCAGCGATGAGGGTGGCGAGGTGTAATTACTTCTCCACCCTCATCGCGTCCGCAGATAATCGCCCGGCCGCCCTGTTTAGGGTGACTCGCTCACTTCTTAATCAGGAGGTGAGGGAGGATCCCTTGCAGGGTCGTGCCGAGGAATTTAGTCAACATCTGTCGGATAAAATCGCTCGGATTCGGACCGGTTTGGACTCCAGCTGAGCAGAGTCCGGCGATCAGGACACGGGCGGTCTTGTCAATGTTATCTGGGAGGAGTTTGATTCTGTGACCCCTGATGAGGTGGACAGGATTATGGGGAGGCTGAGCTCCACCACATGTTTATTGGATCCGTGCCCTTCCTGGCTGGTTTATGCAGCTAGGGAGAGGACACGAGGCTGGCTCCAGGCGGTCATATCTGCTTCTTTGAGTGAGGGTAATTTCCCCACCGTCTTGAAGGAGGCGGTGGTGAGACCTCTCCTCAAGAAGCCTGCCTTGGACCCAGCTGTCTTGAACAACTTTCGTCCAGTCTCCAACCTTCGCTTTCTTGCGAAGGTTGTTGAGAGTGTGGTGGCGCATCAGCTCCCTCTGGTCCTGGATGAAGCGGATTATCTGGACCCGTCCCAATCGGGTTTCAGGCCCGGGTACAGCACGGAGACGGCATTGGTCGCTCTGGTGAATGATCTCTGGAGGGCCCGGGATAGGGGATATTCCTCTGTCCTAGTCCTATTAGACCTCTCGGCGGCTTTCGATACCATCGACCATGGTATCTTGCTGCGGCGTCTCAGGGGATTGGGAGTGGGAGGCACAGTTCTTCGGTGGTTCTCCTCCTATCTCCTGGGACGCTCGCAGTCGGTGTTGGCAGGGGGGCAGAGATCGGCCCCTAGGTCTCTCGTTTGTGGAGTTCCTCAGGGGTCGGTTCTCTCGCCTCTCCTGTTCAACATCTACATGAAACCGCTGGGTGAGATCATTCGTGGTTTTGGAGTTGGGTATCATCAATATGCTGATGATACCCAACTTTTCATTTCGACCCCAAACCACCCCAGTGATGCCCTCGCTGTGATGTCCCGTTGCCTGGAGGCGGTACGGGTCTGGATGGGGAGGAACAGACTTCAACTCAACCCTGACAAGACTGAGTGGCTGTACATTCCGGCATCCCGGGACATTCAAAATGTTCCATCGCTTTCTATTGGGGGTGAGCTCTTACCCCCCGTGGATAGGGCTCGCAACTTGGGAGTCCTCCTAGACTCACGACTTACCCTCGAAGACCATATAGTAGCCGTGACTAGGGGGGCTTTCGCCCAGGTTCGCCTGGTGCACCAGTTGCGGCCCTATCTGGACCGGGATGCCCTGTGTACGGTCACTCATGCGCTCGTGACCTCTCGCCTAGACTATTGTAATGCTCTCTACATGGGGCTTCCCTTGAAGACCACTCGGAGGCTCCAACTGGTACAGAATGCGGCCGCGAGAGTTGTCTTGGGAGTTTCCCGGTACTCCCATGTTACACCTGTCGAGCCCTTCGGGTTCGACATACTTACCGGGCAGCCCGCAGCCCTCAGCAACAGCAGCGGCCACGCCCACACTCATCAGCTGTCCGGCGGGCGAGCTGCCGCGCGACGCCGAGAGCCCAGCCGCTCCCAAGCTCTCCAGCTGTCCGGCGGGCGAGCAGCCGCACGACGCCGAGAGCCCGGCCGCTCCCAAACTCCCCAGCTGGTCGGCGGGCGAGTAGCCGTGCGATGCCGAGAGCCCAGCCACGCCCACGCCCTCCAGCTGTCCGTGCGACGCCGAGAGCCCAGCCACGCCCACGCCCTCCAGCTGTCCGGCGGGCAAGCGCCGGACCCGCGGGCGTGCTGCGATCTGGGAGGCGGCTGAGGGCGGTCGTGAGTGGCTGCAGGAAGGCTACGCCGGGGCAGCCAGCCGGGAGATGGTCCGCGCCGGCACAATCAGCTGACAGGCGGGCAGAAACTGTTACCGGGGCTCGTATCGTTCAAGCAGCTGAGAGGCGGCCAGGGATGCCCGCTGATGGTCGCGCAGCTCGGTCAGCTGAGCGACGGCCCAGAACAGCTATGGACGCCCGCGGAAGCAGCACAACACTTTCTGGAGCTGACGACGGCCTGGCGGTTGTGGCTATGGGCGATGGTTTTACAGACCCGGTGGCTGTTACTGCAGGCACGCCGGCAGCGACGCGGGGTGCTGAACAGCTGCGCCCGGACCTTCGGGGCTGCCAAGGGGTTATGGGTGTGGCGCGGGGAGATGCAGTGGTGACGGGGAGCACGCTCAGGATATTAGGAGGGGGGTGGGCTTGTACTTACCTTCACGCTGGGAAGCACGGTGCCGGTGGAGGGAGCTGGGCGTGGGTTGAAGGAGTAGGGGGGTGGAGTATTTACGCAGGCCAGGCGGATGCTGATCTGCACGGGGGAGGGGTGGGGCCTAGGGGTGGGGCTGCTACCTAGTTACAGGTTTGGAATAAAAGGTGCGTTGAGAGCGTGTGGCTCTCAACGCTGACTTTTCTAATGCTTGGAGATCCTGACATTAAAGGTGCTCTCTGCAAGTCATCCGTACTTCGTCGTGATTTTCCTGAGTGTTTGTTATTCCCGGCGGAGACGAGAGTTTGACAACACCTTTGCTCCGCGAGCTGCATTGGTTACCAGTTGTCTTCCGGGTGAGGTTCAAGGTCTTGGTTATGATCTTTAAGTCCTTACATGGCATGGGTCCTGGATACCTCGAGGACCACCTGCTGCCGGCGTCAACTCCCCTCCGCCCTGTGCGTGCCCACAGAGAGGGCCTCCTCAGGGTGCCTCCAGTGAGGGAATGTCGACTGGTGGCCCCCAGGGGGAGGGCCTTCTCTGTGGGTGCCCCGGCACTATGGAACCAACTGCCGGTTGAGCTCCAGATGGCATCGGACCTCCGATCTTTCCGTCGCGGGTTGAAGACCCACTTGTTCGAGTTAGCTGGTCTGGCCTGAAGGGGAATATGGGTTTTTTAATTGGTTTTATTATCTTACTTTTGCTGTATTTTAATTGGGCATGGTTTAATTTTCTTTTAATTTTTGTATACCTATCTATATATGCCCTGTGAACCGCCCTGAGTCCCTAGGGAGAAGGGCGGTATAGAAATCCAATAAAATATAAAATATAAAATATATAAATATGAATGACTGTGCGTAGGGCATCTCGGTCCAGATAGGGGCGCAACTGGTGCACCAGGTGAACCTGGGCAAAAGCCTCCCTGGTCACGGCTCCTATATGATCTTCCAAACTGAGCCGTGAATCCAGGAGAACGCCCAAGTTGCGAGCCCTATCAACGGGGGGTAACACCTCACCCCCCCATAGTTAACAATGGACAAAACTGGTTCTCCAGAGATGCCGGTATGCACAGCCACTCAGTATTGGCGGGATTGAGTTGAAGCCTGTTTCTCCCCATCCAAACCCGGACCACCTCCAGGCAACGAGACATCACATCGAGGGCATCACTTGGTTGGTTCGGGGTGGAAAGAAAAAGTTGGGTATCATCAGCGTACTGATGATACCCCACCCCGAAACCATGAATGAGCTCACCCAGCGGCTTCATATAGATGTTGAACAAGAGGGGAGAGAGAACCGACACCTGAGGAACTCCACAAACGAGAGGCCTCGGGGCGGATCTCTGCCCTCCCGTCAACACCAACTGCGAGCGGCCCAGGAGGTAGGAGGAGAACCACTGTAAAACAGTGCCCCCCACTCCCAACCCCCTGAGACACCGCAGTAGGATACCATGGTCGATGGTATCCAAAGCCGCTGAGAGATCTAAAAGGACTAGGACAGAGGAACATCCCCTGTCCCATGCCCGCCAGAGATCATTCACCAGCGCGACCAATGCCGTCTCCGTGCTGTACCCGGGCCTGAAGCCCGATTGGTATGGGTCTAGATAATCAGTTTCCTCCAGGAACAAAGGGACCTGATACGCCACCATGCTCTCAACAACCTTTGCTAAAAAGCGAAGGTTGGAGACCGGACGATAGTTATTCAAAATAGCCGGGTCCAGAGAAGGGGCCTCACCACCGCCTCTTTCAAGGCAGTAGGGAAGGTACCCTCTCTCAAAGAAGCAGTTATTACTGCCTGGAACCAGCCTCGTGTCTCCTCCCGAGCTGAATACACCAGCCAGGAGGGGCACGGGTCCAATAAACATGTGGTGGAGCTCAGTCTCCTCATGGTCCTGTCCACCTCATCCGGGGTCACAGGATCGAATTCACTCCAAATGACATTCTCAAGGCTGCTTGTTTCCTCCCCGTCAGTCTCTGCCCAGTCAGAGTCCAGACCGGCCCAAATCTGAGCAATTTTGTCCACAAGATGATGACTAAACTCCTTGGCCCGCCCCTGCAAGGGCTCCTCCCTCACCTCCTGATTAAGGAGGGAGCGAGTCACCCTAAACAGGGCGGCTGGGCGATTATCTGTGGACGCGATGAGGGCAGCGAAGTAATTAGACTTTGCCATCCTCATCGCCACGAGGTAAGACCTCGTAGCGGCTCTCAACCGCAATCGGTCAGATTCGGATCGGCTGGATCTCCAACAGCTCTCTAGACCTCATCTCCGAAGCTTCATCTCCCGGAGCTCCACAGAAAACCATGAAGCCCACCAGGATCTGCGCTGGATCAGGGGTCGCAAGGGTACAACACGGTCAAGCGCCTCGGTGGCAGCCCTCTTCCAGGCTTCCACCAAGGCGTCAGCCGAGCTGTAAGTGAGGGAGATAGGTATAGACCCAAGCGCCGTCTGGAACCGATCCGGATCCATTAGGCGCCTGGGGTGGAACCACCTGGTCGGTTCCACAGCCCAGCAGCGAGGGGTGGCAAAGCGGAAGACCAACCGCAGGAGGTGATGATCGGACCATGACAGGGGGACAACAGTTGGCGAGCCCCCTCCCAGATCATCAAACCACTGTCCAGATAGAAAAACTAGGTCGAGAGTGCGACCCCCTCTCATGAGTCGGATCCTGAATTATTTGGGTCAGGTCCATGGCCGTCATGGAGACCATGAACTCCCGAGCTAACTCTGACGATCCCCCCAGGGAAGGAAGGTTAAAGTCGCCCAAAACTATGAGTTTGGGAAACTCAACCACCAACCCTGAAAGGGCATCGAGAAGCCCGGGCAGGGCCGTTGCTACACTGCTGGGTGCCAGGTATGTCAGCAACAAGCCCAACTGAGCCCTAGGGCCACACCTCAGGAGGAGAGACTCACTCCCGCCCATCTGTACAACAGTGGTTTCCCGCAGACATAAGGTCTCCCGTATAACCACTGCCACACACCCGCCCATACCCTGAGCCCGTGGCCGGTGAAGCACACAGAAACCTGGAGGGCAAAGCTCAGTCAGAGGGACACCTCCCTCTGAGCCCAACCAGGTTTCAGTAATGCATGCCAGATCCGCGCGTTCCTCCTCGATCAAGTCACAGACGAGGGGAGCTTTGTTCGCAACGGATCTGGCATTAAAATATACCAGCCTGAGCTCAGGGGCCTGATCGCCCTCACCCCCAGATAAGCGGGTACCAACCGGAGGGTTGGAGCGCACCACTGCTTGAAGACAGTGGGGGCGTGATCCCAGATGTTGATATGGCCCTTCGTGTAACCATCTGCTGCCATTCCCAATCGTCGTGGGGATTTGAGACCCCACCCTACTACTGGGAAAACCGGAAGTCCCCAACCCCGTCTTGCCGGGAACCATCTCAGGCCTGGACTGACAACCGGTTGATAAAATACACCCCCTATCCCTCCCAACCCTACCATTCCCCCCACTCCCTAACCCCTTAAAACAACCAGCTAAAAACATACCAGGGGCCTCTTAATATGTTTCCACCAATGGCCCCTGTCAATGCCCAACCGCCTCTCGGGGTCCCAACAATTGGGCCCGTCATTAAGGGAAGCAAAAGAAAGAGCAACAGGCCGTACCCAGGAGGGAGGAACCCTTCTGAGGGCATACAAGTCCACGCTAGAATAACACAGCCGTACCATATACCAACAATGTCTGCATAGGGCAGTTATGAGCAGATAGATGGTCAATTAATATTACAATGATGTTAAAAATATGAAGTCCGGAGAGTGTCTCAGATCCACCAATCCGGCCCCGGTCTCACTCGAGCCGGCAACCAGACAAAGAAACCTCAACTGTCCTCCCACAACAGTTGAGGTATCAAATCTGGGCTAGACTGATCACGGACTTCCGGGATAAACCCACCCCAACTGATCTCTCACATCAGTGGGGTGGGTTGATGGTCAATTCAACCGCCCTCTCACCATGGTCGATTCCCGGGTCCATTCCAGGCTATTCAAAAAAGTCACTGGAGCAAGAATATATCAACCATGTCCATGTCCAGCCAAGCCTACCCAATGGGTGACAAGATGGTAATTGGCGGAGATGTTCCAGGGACATGCTTCCAGAGGGGGAGGGAGCCACACCATAAGGTGGTACTCATAAACAGTTACAAGGCATAAATTGGCCACAATCAGTCCTCAAGACACCATGATATCCCGGCCATTGTCACTGTTCCAAAAGGAAGGACAGTAGAACAGCGACTGCCAGCTGTTCCAAGGTGCAAGATCCCAATCCCCAATCCATAGCTGCCACTCTGAGAAGGGAGAGAGGAGGTCTCCCAGCCACCGTTATCACTTTGGAAAAGAAGAGTCTGCGCGCCACAGAACTGCGCCTATCAGCTGATTCCAAGGCGGCAAAATCGATCTTAGCCGCCATAATCTTCTCACTATCATTACTACTCGGGTGGGGGAGGCCACAGCGTCATGCAACAGCATCCACCAGTTCTCCTAAGGCGGCAGTGTAAATCCACAACTGCCAAAGCCTCTTGACCCCCACCATTCCAGAGGGAAGTAGAAACCTCCACGTAGCCGAAAAACGGCGTCCACAGCTGATCCGCGGCATCCACAGCTGATCCGCGGTGGCGAGGATCTTAATCAGCACGGCAGCTTCAGGGGGGGGGAAAGAAGACCTCCGCACCATAGAAAAGGGCGCCCAGCAAATATTTCCCATTCTGAACCTTGATAGACATGTCTGTTCTGTACCAGCCTGCTACCAGCCCTGCAGAAAAAGCAGGGACAACCCCTTTACAAACGGCAAGAGGCTGGAATAAAGCCTGCCAAATTTATTAACATAAAACAGACACCAACCATGAAACAGGAGCTATGAAACAGGAACTATCCAAGCGGTTGCCTTCAGCAAACCAGCCCTCCCACACATTCCCCTTAAATACAGCTCAGGGCGTGGCCTCTCTCTGCCTCCTTCTGAGGTGCCCCATTGCCTTCCTCTGTTTACTCCTGATTGACTGCCTCCTGCGTCGGGCATCCTTGAACAGGGCCAGCTGTGGGTCACCTTCATCCACGCTGTCAGGCTCACACAGCTGGGTCTCCACCAGGTGGGAGGGGCCTGGCTGAGGGCTCTGCGGAGCCTCAAAGCCATCATCAGCAAGTTCTTCAACACCCCCCTCCTCCTCCTCTGAGTCGTCCCACCCAACTGCCAAACCCACAGGCTGACCCTGAATCACAACACTATCCCGCACCGCAGGGCCCTTCCCCCGGGTCTGCCAATCCGGATGCGGTCGGGATGGAAATTGTTCATGAAAAGCGGTCACCAACGCAGGGGCGTGAACGGCGGTCGCGTCTTCCCAGGTGAAGTCCTCTGGTCCGTAACCTTTCCATTCAATCAGGTACTGGAAACGACCTTTCAGCCAACGGGAGTCCCTGATGCTGGCGACCTCATATTCGGGGGTGCTGCCTCCATCACGAGGTCCTGATGGGGGAGGTTCCACTCGGCAGAGTGTACAGGCCGGTTGCTCGGGGACCAACAGAGACCGATGAAAGACTGGGTGCACGTGCAGGGAACGTGGCAGAGTTAAGCGATAAGCGACCGGATTGATGACAGCCTCGACTGGGAACGGTCCTAAATATCGGTGATCTAACTTTCTCACCGGCCGTGTTGACTGTAGGTTCCTGGTGGACAACCAGACCCGATCTCCCACCGATAGTGGAGGCGTATCCCGTCTTGACCGATCAGCAAACCTTTTGTAATTGGCCTTGGCCTTCTCTAACTGACGTCGCACCAATCAATGGATCGCCTGTAACTCTGCCATGAAGTCGTTCGCTGCCGGCTCTGGTGAGTCCACGGGAGAAAAGGGGAAAAACCGGGGGTGATATCCCACATTGGCCAAGAACGGTGTCATCTGTGTGGAGGTGTGCTGCGAATTGTTAAATGCAAACTCAGCTATGGCCAGATAGTCCACCCAATTGTTTTGCTGCAGATTGACGTAGCAGCGCACATATTGTTCCAGGATACCGATGACCTTCTCGGTTCCCCCATCAGTTTGAGGATGATGCGCGGACGAGAGGCAAATCTTGATATCCAACGCATGCATCACCTCCTGCCAGAAGCGGGCTGTAAACTGGGCCCCCCTATCAGAGACGACTCTATCAGGGAGGCCGTGCAGCCGAAACACCTGCTGAATGAACATACGACTAGTGGTGTGGGCTGACGGTAAGCCACAACAGGGGATGAAGTGCGCCATCTTGGTCAGCATGTCCACCACCACATACACTGTCGTAATACCAGAGAATGGGGGTAAATACGTCAGAAAGTCCATGGACACAGCCCCCCAGGGTCTTTTGGGTGTCGGCAAAGGCTGCAGTAATCCAGGCGGGGCCCCTGTCGCTGACTTGGCCTGCCTGCATGGGATGCAGGAGGTGACATAGGACTGGACGTCGTGTCGGACTCGGGGCCACCAGAAGGTACGGGAGACCAGGTTCAGGGTCTTGAACAGGCCAAAATGCCCCGCCGCCGGGTTATCGTGACACTGGCTGAGGATGAGTCCCCTGAGTGGCCCTCCCGGAACGTAGAGCCGGTCACGATAATACAAGAGTCCATCCGTGACCATCCAAGGAGAATCTGGCCCCACCTCCTCCTTCCGCTGAGCCACCCACACCTCCTGCTGCTGCGCCTCCGGGATCCGAGCCCGTATATCAACCGGCTCCCGCACCGCAGCAAAAGACTCGACGGGGATCACTGTCCTGGGCAGAAGCTTGTCTTCCACTCGGGAATATTCGGGCTTCCTGGACAGAGCATCCGCTCTTTTATTGTGCCCGCTAGGTATGTACCGAACTCGGAAGTCGAACCTCGCAAAGAAAAGAGACCACCAGATCTGGCGTTGGTTCAAATTCCGAGTGGTCTGCAGGCTTTCCAAATTCTTATGGTCCGTCCGGACCTCGATTTGATGCCGCGCTCCCTCCAGATGATGCCTCCAGGCCTCGAACGCCACTTTGATGGCCAGCAGCTCCTTCTCCCAGATTGTATAATTGCGCTCCGAAGGGTTCAGTTTTCGTGAATGGTACGCGCAAGGGAAGAGGGTACCGCTGGGCGTCGTTGCCTGGAGTAACACCGCCCCAACGGCAATGTCGGAGGCATCCGCCTCCACGACAAACGGCCGTTGCGGGTCAGGATGCTTCAAGATGGGCTCCTTCATGAAGGCTTCCTTCAAAGTCTGGAAAGCCCGTTGTTCTGGAGCGTTCCACTGGAACCGAGTCTTCTTCTGCAGGAGCCGGGTGAGGGGGGCTGTCAAGGCAGCAAACCCAGGGATGAAAGTTCGGTAATAGTTGGCGAACCCAAGAAGTCGCTGAACATCCTTCAAGCGACGCGGGGGTTGCCAACTCTGCAAAGACTCAACCTTACTCGGCTCCATGGTGATGCCCTCAGGACAAATGTGGTGACCCAGGAAATCAATGGTCACCCGGTAGAACTGGCACTTCTCCAACTTGGCAAAAAGCCGATGCTCTCGGAGTCGCTGCAGGACCTGATGGAGATGCTGATGGTGCACCTCACGCGATGGGGAGTAGATCAGGATGTCGTCCAAGTAGATCACGACAAACTGATCCAACAAATCCCGGAAAATGTCGTTCATGAAATGCTGAAACACGGCGGGGGCATTGGACAGGCCAAACGGCATCACCGTGTACTCAAAATGTCCATAGCGAGTACCAAACGCCGTCTTCCACTCATCACCCGGCCGAACCCTGACGAGGTTGTAAGCTGCACGCAGGTCCAGTTTCATGAAGATCTTAGCCTCCCGGAGTCGGTCCAAGAGTTCGGGGATGAGGGGCAGCGGGTAACGATTGCGCACTGTGATGGCGTTGAGTTTCATATAATCGCAGCAAAGCCGCAATTTGCCTGACTTCTTTTTGACGAAGAGCACGGGTGCAGACACTGGCGAGGACGAGGGCCGGATGAAACCGCGAGCCAAATTCTTCTCCAGAAAGTCTCGCAATGCAGCCAACTCGGGGTCCGACATGGAGTACAAACGCCCCACTGGGAGAGGCGCATCAGGGACGTAAGCAATGGGGCAGTCATAGGGCCTGTGCGGGGGTAATTGATCTGCCTCTGTCTCGCTGAACACATCAGCAAAGTCGGACAGTTCGGGAGGCAAGGAAACCCCTGGGGAACCCTCCACCTGGCCGGCACAGATATGGCGGGAGTGGTCCATGCACTGCAAGCTCGGGAAGGTGACCAAGTTCTGTGACCAATAGATCTGTGGGTCATGCGCCCGGAGCCACGCCAGTCCCAAGACCACGGGGAAGTGCAGATCTGAGGTGATATAGAACTGGATGGCCTCCACATGGGAACTGATGGCCATACATAATGGTTGCGTGGCGGCCATAATTGGCCCAGACAGGAGCACTCGACCATCGATAGTCTCCACTAACATGGGCGGATCCACCGGGCACTGGGGAACAGCCCATTTGGCCACAAATGCTGAGTCCATAAAATTTGTGGTGGCCCCAGAGTCAATTAAGGCATGGACTGGAATCCCCTCTGGCTTGCCAGGAAGGATCAGACGTGCCTCCAATATCAGATGCCGTGGAGGTCCACAGGCAGCATCGGAAAGACGTCGCTCAGTGTTGTTGTGGGACACCCGATCTATCACACCATCTAGATCGGGCTCGGGGCGTTTCCCGACAGAAAAGTAGGGGACTTTCTCGGGGCAGACTCGGTCACTGATGCCCGCTGTCGCTTCTTTGGGCAAAAAGCAGCCAAATGTCCAGGGTCCCCACAGTAAAAACACAACCCCCCCGATCGTCGTCTGTTCATTTCATTCACTGATAGACGAGACCTGGCGGCACCCAGCTCCATTGGCTCCTCCCTTTGAACTGGGGGCTCATACACAACAGGGGCTGCAGGGGTCTGTGGGATGGCACGGCGACTCCTTCGCTGCTGCAACCGAGCATTGATCCGCAGGCAGAGATGGATCAGCCCATTCAGGTCTGAGGGAATATCCACACGGGCCAGCTCATCCAACATCTCCTCCGACAATCCATCCTGGAAGGCATCCACGAGCGCAGCCTCATTCCAGGCGGAATCCTGGCTAAGCAGCCGAAAATCGCTGATATAGCCCTGTAGGGGGCATTGCCCCTGCCTCAGAGCTTTCAGGCGACGAGTAGCAGTCTGCGTCTTTATAGGGTCCTCATAC
This sequence comes from Vipera ursinii, assembly GCF_947247035.1. Taxonomy (NCBI): domain Eukaryota; kingdom Metazoa; phylum Chordata; class Lepidosauria; order Squamata; family Viperidae; genus Vipera; species Vipera ursinii. The sequence goes on from NC_139522.1 coordinate 42,806,532, forward strand.
ATCAGACGCATATGATCACAAAACCCCACAAAGTTGTCCAACAATGGGCTAGGTTGAGCCAGCAGAGGCGTGCCCCAACGAGCTGCATCACCCGAAAGAAGGCTTAACACAAACCCCACCTTATCCCGGTCAGTGGGGAAATCAGCTGCTCTCACGCTGATAAAGAGCTGGCATTGTCCCAGGAAAGCAGGAAACAGTTCTGGATTGCCAGTAAATTTATCCGGCATTGCAACTTGGCATTTTCACCTGGGTGGGGGTGATGGTGGGGGTGCAGCATGGACCTGAGCTTGCAGTTGAGCCACCTGTGCTGCCAGCAAAGTGAGTTGCTGAGTGAGCTGGGCATTCTCAGCACGTAGTTGCTCCATAATAATAGTAAGGGGTGGGAGGCTGAAGGCAAACTGTTCTGTACCAGCCTGCTACCGTCCCTGCAGAAAAAGCAGGGACAACCCCTTTACAAACAGCAAGAGGCTGGAATAAAGCCTGCCAAATTTATTAACATAAAACAGACACCAACCATGAAACAGGAGCTATGAAACAGGAACTATCCAAGCGGTTGCCTTCAGCAAACCAGCCCTCCCACACATTCCCCTTAAATACAGCTCAGGGCATGGCCTCTCTCTGCCTCCTTCTGAGGTGCCCCATTGCCTTCCTTTGTTTACTCCTGATTGACTGCCTCCTGTGTCAGGCGTCCTTGAACAGGGCCAGCTGTGGGTCATCTTCATCCACGCTGTCAGGCTCACACAGCTGGGTCTCCACCAGGTGGGAGGGGCCTGGCTGAGGGCTCTGCGGAGCCTCAAAGCCATCATCAGCAAGCTCTTCAACACCCCCCTCCTCCTCCTCTGAGTCGTACGACCCAACTACCGAACCCACAGTCTGACCCTGAATCACAACAAGCCCCCATGGAGCTTCTTAAACTGCCCAATTCGTTGCGGCCCATTGCAGAGCTTAAGGAGCTCAGCTCACGACCGCCACCATCTTGGGCAAAAAAAAAATTACCCTTCATTGAGTTTTCAAGCTGGCACACAAGCTAGCTCACATCCCCCCTACCAGCACCACCAACAAACAACCACGTCCGAGCCCGAGGAGCACCATGTTGACACAGAACTGCATCGGGAGAACCCCGATCAACCAGGACAGCAACCCTCCCAGGATTGCTGGGCTAACCCTGCCACAAGGTCTGACTATGGGGTGGGTCTACCAGAAACAGTCAGCCAGAGCTTACCTGCTGACTCTCCTGTTCAGGAGAACTTGGATGTCCAGGATACGCCGAGTAAGGTGCCAGCCCACAAGGTGGAAGAAACCTTAAGACTTTCATCTCGGCCCCATAGGCCACCCGCGTACCTCACTGACTATGTGCGCAAATAAGGGAAGCCAGATGGCTAGGTCCATTGGGAAGATTGGTTGTCATGAATGTAATAGTTGTATATGTATATTGTTTCATCCTTAAGGGGGAAGGGGTGTTATGTATTAGGCTTTTTAGGAACACCTAAAGCACTTGTATAAGAGTCACCACCAGGAGGTATTGAACTGTAACTGTTTTGACGGGAAGCAGTTTCGGCGGGAAACAGAGGTTCAATCCGATTGGTCGGCTGTGTACCTGGCCAGGTACTGGCCAGGTATATATAAGAGTGCAGGTAGCCCCTATTCCCCCAGTACGGTCACTTCCACCTAATAAAGAGCTGTTATGCTGTACTCATCGGCCTGGCGTCCTTCCTACTCTCCAGAACCCACTACACAACAAAGACTTTCCCCAGTGTGGTCCATTGGTAGAAGGGTAGCTGGGTTGAGTGTAGTGCACCTTTTGAAGGTGATGTGGTTGGAGGTGAATAATTCTGCCTCATATTGGGCCAGGTGTTACTGGGTGAAAGCCTGGGTTTGTGATTTAAGAAGGATCACAAAGACTTCGTGCATGACTTGTAGTGTGAGTGGATGACCTAAGACAATGTCTTTTGAATGTTTGACTATTTCCACAGTGGCTGCTACCGCTCTTAAGCAGGAGACTGTCCCTTGAGCCACCGGGTCTAGGGTGACGGAGTAATAAGCTACTGGGCGATGTGCGGGTCCGAACCTTTGGGTTAGAACACCTGAGGCAATGCCTTGTTTTTCATGAATGAAAAGCGTGAAGTGCTTTTTGTAATCAGGGAGACCCAGAGCTGGGGCTGATGTGTATCAGTAGCAGAGTGTTGTCCAAGGATATTGACCAGTCAATGGGATCAGGCATTGTCTTAGTTGTGAGCTGGATAAAGGGCTTTGCTAATTCCCCAAAGGAAGGGATCCATGGTCGACAGAAGCTCAGCACTCCCAGAAGGGCTCGCACTTTGCATTTTGTGCGAGATGGCTTCATGCCTAATATGGTTTGTATGCAGCTTGGGGCCAATTTCCTAATCCCCAGGGCAATAATGTAACCTAAGTAGGTGACTTCCTGTTGGAGGTATTGTAGCTTTGAGGGGGATGCTTTATGTCCCCTCTCGGCTAAGGATTTTAGTAGGTGTACGGTGTCAGTTTTGCATGTGTATTCAGAGTCAGAGGCTATAAGGAGATCATCAACATATTAAATTAAGGTTGATCCTCCCTGCAGGGAGATAGAGGAGAGGTCAGCTTTTAGTATTTGCGAGAATAGGGTTGGGGACTCTGTGTAGCCTTGTGGCAAGCGAGTCCAGGTGTATTGTTGTTCTTCCCAGGTAAAGGGGAAGAGGTATTGGGAAAAGGAGTCTACAGGAATGCTGAAGAAAGCTGAGCAGAGGTCGATAACCAAGAAATGGGTTGCTGAGGCTGGGACTTCAGTGATAATGGGGGCTGGGTTTGGAACAATGGGGCCTCGTGGGATCACGCGGTTGTTCACCAGGTGCAGGTCGTGGACAAATCTGAAGACTGGGTCCCCTTCACTGTCCACCTTAGGCTTCTTTACAGGAAAAATGGGTGTGTTGCAAGGGGAGGTGCATATAATAATAATAAAGTTGGAAGGGACCAAGGAGGTCATCTAGTCCAACGCCCTGCTCAGGCAGGAAACCCTATATCATTTCGGACAAATGGCTGTCCAGTCTCTTAAAAACTTGCAGTGTTGGAGCATTCACAGCTTCTGGAGGCAGGTTGTTCCACTGATTAATTGTTCTAACTGTCAGGAAGTTTCTCCTTAGTTCTAGGTTGCTTCTCTCTTTGGTTAGTTTCCATCCACTGCTTCTTGTCCTGCCTTCAGGAGCTTTGGAGAATAACATGACTCCCTCTTCTTTGTGGCAGCCCCTGAGATATTGGAACACTGCTATCATGTCACCCCTCACCCTTCTCTTCATTAAACTAGACATACCCAATTCCAGCAGCCGTTCCTTATATGTTTTAGCCTCCAGTCCCCTAATCATCTTTGTTGCTCTTCTCTGTACTCTTTTTAGAGTCTCAACATCTTTTTTACATCGTGGTGACCAAAACTGGATGCAGTATTCCAAGTGTGGCCTTACCAAGGCATTGTAAAGTGGTATTAACACTTCGTGTGATCTTGATTCTATCCCTCTGTTAATGCAGCCTAGCACTGTTGGCTTTTTTGGCAGCTGCAGCACACTGCTGGCTCATATTTAAGTGATTGTCCACTAGGACTCCGAGATCCCTCTCACAGTTACTATTATTGAGCAAGGTACCCCCTATACTATACCTGTACATTTGTTTTTTCTTGCCTAAATGTAGAACCTTACTTTTTTCACCATTGAATTTCATTTTGTTAGATAGTGCCCAGTGTTCAAGTCTGTCCAGATCCTCCTGTATCTTAAACCAGGTATTGAGGTCAGGCTGATAGGTCTGTAATTTCCTGGATCCATTTTTTTCCTTTTTTGAAGATGGGAACTACATCAGCTCTTTTCCAGTCCTCTGGTAGTTCCCTAGTGCTCCAGAATCTTTAAAAAATATAGTTCAGTGGTTCTGAGATCACATCTGCCAGTTCCTTGAGAACTTTGGGGTGTAATCCATCTGGTCCTGGTGATTTGAACTCGTCTAGGCTGGGCAGGTGTTCACTTACCATTTTTTTGCCTATCTTAACTTGCGTTTCTATTCTGTTTTTTACGGCACTATTTTTGATAGGTTGGTCTGTTTTTTTCCCTTTGTGTAAAGACAAATGCAAAAATTGAGTTAAATAGTTCTGCTTTCTCCCTGCTGCTTGTCACCTTTTTGCCACTTTCACCCACTAATGGACCAATCATTTCCTTAACTTTTTTCTTGTTTTTTATATCTTGAAAGAATTTATCAGAGAGTTCTTTATACAGCCATGCTGGTTTCTTTTGAGAGCTGTTATTTTTCCTCTTTGTTGCTATTGTGCTAGACTCGGCTTTTATTATCTCACTTTTCAAAATTTGCCAAGCTTCTTGAGTTGTTTTCCCCTTGAGGATTCTCATCCATGGAATCCTTCCCAAGCCCTCTCTAAGTTTATTGAAATTAGCTCTCTTAAAGTCCAAGACTCTAGTTTGACTGTGTTCTATTGCTTGTGCTTCCATAATGTTGAATTCCAATATTGCACGATCACTTCCTCCCAAGGTTCCTGTGGCTTCAACACGTTCTATCATTTCATCTCTGTTAGTGAGAATTAGATCCAAAATGGCTAATCCCCTAGTTCCCTTCTCTACTTTTTGGGAGACAAAGTTGTCTGCTAGGTTTGTCAGGAATCTGTTTGATCTTCCACTTGGTGCAAAGTTTGTCTCCCAGTTGATGTCAGGGTAGTTAAAGTCTCCCATTACTATTGTGATGTGCTTCCTACATACCTTAGTTAGCTGACTAGCAAAAAGTTCATCTATTTCCAATATATAAATCACTATATTAGAAATGCTTTGATAACAGTATGGCAAAAAATTAAAACTAAAATATGTCACTGCACGTTTTTTTTGTTCGTCAGAAAAGTTCATTTCTAACTGTACATTTCCCCTGCTCTCTGCACCTGTTGTGATAACTTATCTGGTAACCATAGTGAATCCCATATGACTAGTTATGTTATGGTTTCAGTCTGTTTAGTGCGCATGTCTAGAAAAAATTCTCACAGTGTTTTCTTTATTGTCTTTCACTTTGCTGTTACTGTCTGTTACATTAGGATGTAGTCAGCTAGCTCTCTTTATAATATATATTTAGTTTTTATATTTTAGTTTTTATATTTTTGTAATTAAAGGGTATTTAGTAAGATTATGCGTCGTGTTTTATTTCCTTCCTTCATGCACATCATGCATTCTCTGAAGCACGGTCCTTCGCCCTCTACTAAGGTGATTTATACCTTAACATTTTGGTAGCGGAGGATGGTTTCATTTATGTTTTTAGGGATGCATGTTTCTGCGGCTGTTATCAGTTAGTTAGTGCTAGCGGGGCAGCGGTGATTAACTGCTGAAACATGTCAGGAAGGAAGCCACGGCTGAAACGGGAGGCCAGGAGCTTGTCTGTGGGGCATCTCCCTTCAACTTTAAGAACTCCGATCGCTTCAGCCACACGCCTTGGTGAAGACGCACCTGCTCCTGTCGACGATGCAAGGTCAGTCACTCCTTTTTCTACTTTTCCAAGCTCCCTGGCAGCTGCTTTTGAAAATGTTAACACTCTTCGAGAGTCCTCTTTGATAAGGGGAATTAAAATAAAACAGAATGATTATAGATTGAGAGCTTTTGCTGATGACTTGGTTGTGACAATATCCCAACCGTTACAGTCGGTTATAGACTTGATGGAAATTATAACTCAGTACGGTAAGGTTTCTGGGTTTAAGGTGAATAGTAATAAGACTAAGATATTATCCAAGAACATATCTATGAGTGAAAGGGATATGTTATCTGAATTAACAGGTTTTGAAATAGTGAAGAAGGTTAAATATCTAGGAGTATATATTGCAGCTTCAAATGTAAAATTGTATAAGAATAATTATAAAACACTATGGTTGAAGGTACAAAGGGACTTAAATAATTGGAAAAAATTACAATTATCATTACTGGGAAGAATTGCAGTTGTTAAAATGAATGTTCTACCAAAGTTTCTCTTTTTGTTTCAGATGATACCTATATTGAAAAAGGATGCCAACCTTGATCAATGGCAGAAGGGTATTAACGAATTTATCTGGGCGGGGAAAAAACCAAGAGTTAAATTCAAGATTTTACAAGATGCCAGGGAAAGAGGGGGACTCAAGGCGCCGAACTTGAAATTGTACTATGATGCGGTTGCCTTGACCTGGGTTAGTGATTGGCTTAATCTAACTAACAAGAGAATACTTCATCTTGAGGGATGGGATTTGGTATATGGATGGCATGCATACTTGCTTTATGATAAGAAGGTAGACAGGGCTTTTAAATCTCATATTCTTAGAAGTGCTTTATTGCATGTCTGGAAAAAGTATTATTATAAGTTAAATTATAAAATACCGATTTCGGGAATTCCTGGACACGCGATAGAGGGCGTATCTATGGGAGTGAGTATGGATATGGTTTCTTATAAGGAACTACTTAGATTGCAAGGGAATGATTGGCAACTTAAACCAGTAGAGGAGTTAAGACAAGAAAACATAAGTTACTCTTGGTTTCAATATACCCAATTGAAAGCTAGGTGGAAGTCAGATCAAAAGGTTGGCATCACAACTACAGATCAAAATTTAGTAAAGCAAATTAGAGATTCAAATTGTGCACATATAAAGAGGATATAAAGGTAAAGGTAAAGGTTCCCCCGCACATGCGTGCTAGTCGTTTCCGACTCTAGGGGCCGGTGCTCATCTCCGTTTCATAGCCAAAGAGCCAGCGTTTGTCCGAGACGTCTCCGTGGTCATGTGGCCGGCATGACTAGACGCCAAAGGCGCACGGAACGCTGTTACCTTCCCACCGTAGTGGTCCCTATTTTTCTACTTGCATTTTTACGTGCTTTCGAACTGCTAGGTGGGCAGAAGCTGGGACGAGTAACAGGCGCTCACTCTGTTACGCGGCACTCGGGATTCGACCCGCCAAACTGCCGACCTTCTGATCGACAAGCTCAGCGTCATCTGGATCCCAAGAAATTGTCCAACATGTATCCTAATTTACAGTCTAAATGTTGGAGGAGTGGTAGTTTAGAAGCTACCTATTTTCACATGTGGTGGACTTGTAGATATATAATGCTTTAATTGAATTGGATTTGGAAACGGAACTGGTTAAAGACTGCATGATAAAATGGGCACAAAATATTCAGGAACCAATTTCGTTGGACACCTGGGAGATAATTTGGGTTAGAAATGTTAAATTTACCCAGGCTCAAAATCTAAGAGAAAATTTTTATAAAATGTTTTATAGATGGCATCTGGATCCCAAGAAATTGTCCAACATGTATCCTAATTTACAGTCTAAATGTTGGAGGTGTGGTAGTTTAGAAGCTACCTATTTTCACATGTGGTGGACTTGTAGAAATATAAAAGCTTTTTGGATTAAAATTTGGTGGAACATTCAAAAGATTTTTAAGAGAAAGATAAAGTTTTCCCCGCAATTGTTTTTATTGGGCATTGTTGTAGATTGTGATGTTAAAGAAATTAACTTGATGTTGAACATGATAACGGCAGCAAGGTTACTGGTGGGACAATATTGGAAGAAGGATAGTTTGCCCACTGTAGAAGAATGGGTGTTTAAAGTTTCGAATCTTGCAGAAATGTCTAAGATTTCTGCTTATCTGAAGGATCATTCACAGGAAAGATATATTTCAGTTTGGAGGAGATGGATAAATTATATTCAAAACAAATATGGGACTAAAAAGTATCATTTAGCTTATGAGTAGATTTTAGTGGGATATTGTTATTGGTATGTTGTTTGTAGTTATGTTAAAAGAGAGTTAAAGCGCATTATGAATTTGGTTAATTGTATATTATGCATAATTTTTATTTAGATTATGATTATTGTAACTATAATCCTGTATTTAGCTCTGGGAAGTGGGGGGGGAAGTGGGTGGGTTTGGGGTGGGAGGGATTTGCGGATATATTGTAAAATTTTGTTTTTGTAAAACTCTTTAATAAAAAATAAAAAAAAAGAAAATGTTCACACTCCAGGGGCTCAAGATGTATTTCAAAGGCTTGGAGCGAAACCTAAAGTTCAGCCGAAGAAAATTCCTTCTGCTCCTTCAAGCCCCAAGCAAACTATGCGAGATAGGGCTATGCAAGGCTACTGTGAACAAATTGGGGTTTTTGAAAAGCGTTTGCAGCAGGCAAAGGAATATGTGTCAATGGTTCAGCAATATGAGAGGTGTTATGAGCAAGAACCGGCCATATTGCCACACCCACAAGAAGAAGCCATATTGCCTCCTTCTTTCCCAAAGCCAAAGTCATGCCCATCATTGAGTGTCATGCAAGATGAATGGGAACCGGAGGCTCCTATGTCACATGATTATGGGCTGTCCCAAAGGCCATACAGAGCCACAGTGATGCCTGAAGCAAATGTTATAGCACCATCTACTGGTGAAGCTGCATTAAGACATGAATTGGAGCTCTCACTCTCGCAACTGTCCATGCAGGAATCTTTGCTCAGAGATACAAAATTTCTGCCGTTATCTGAGGCTCCAGCCCCTGATGGTGCTAGGATTCCTGTTACTATTGCTTCTCCTGTTAATATTGCTTCTATGCAAGCCCCTCTACCTGGCAGAGCACAGCCCTATTTAGCCCACATGCAATTGCCACCGGGTTCTTATATGCGAAGGCCAATGTCATCTGCAGGTTATGCTACTGCACCAGCGCCAGCGCCTCCTGCTGGCCAGGGTAGAATAGCAGCTCAAAGACAGTCACAGCCAGCACCAAGACTACCGGCAGCTTCAATGCAACTGCCGCATGTCCAGGCACGGACGCCACTGGTGCCCCCTGCAGGTTATGGTCGGATTGCACAACCTGCACAGCCAGTACCTCAATTGTATATTCCTCATCAAACACCTTCCATTGTACCACTGGCTGGTGATTCAAAATTAAAGAAGTCAGGACAGAATTACAGGGCATGGGTCAGTGAGGTTGGACTTTTGCTACGTAGAGAAGGTACTCACATGATGGTGTTTAATCCTCCTGCCCAGCCATGGACTCCTGACATATCGGACTTGGATAATAGAGCATGCACAACATTATTGATGTCAATGGACACTGAATTGCAGCTCACGTTTTCACATGATGCAACTGCCCAACAAATTTGGACTCAGTTAGAGACATGTTATCGGCCTACATCAATTGAGTCTACATGTTTACTTTTGTCTGAGTTCCATGGTTCCAGATTAAAACCTGGTGAACATATTGGAGCACATTTGACTAAAATGAAAGGTATTAGAAAAGAACTGGGTGAAAAAGGCTATCCTATTGATGATTTTCAAATGATCAGCATTATCATCAATTCTTTGAATCATGAGTGGAAAGATGCTATTTCCAAGATTAATCAAGTGCCTATTGCTCAACGCACAGTGGATCATGTATGCAGGATTTTAGCTGAAGAAGAGGCACTTATGCAAGCTGTGCCACATTTAAGGGAACCACCTGCATCAAGAGCTTCAGCGAGGCATGCCTTCCGTGGAAGGACCTACGTTCCAAGGATGCCAAGATGCTACATCTGCAATCGTGTGGGACATGCCACCCGGGATTGTCCCCAACGAGTTCCAGCGCCCGTCACATACCAGCCCAGAGGAACAGATTCCAGAAGAGGCAGAGGTAGAGGCGGACGACAAGGTCATGGTCGTGGTTCCAAGCGTGATCCACAAGCTCCACTTGTCACATTGGTTGTGACCAACGATCCACAGCCTCAACCAGAGTATGACAGACGACTTCTTTGGACTTTGGACAGCGGAGCAGCATTACATGTTACCTACAGAAAAGAGCTTTACACAGAGATGCACGAGCCTGAACCTGAACTTCGTGAACTTTACTCTTTTTCCAATCATCCTGTTCAGGTCATGGGAAAAGGAACTGTTTATATTGAAGAGCTCGGTGCTCTCATTCCAGATGTTTACTATGTTCCGTCTGCCAGTAGTAATTTGCTTAGTCAGAGTCATTTGTCTAGGTTTTCTCATTTTCAGGTCCACCATCTTGAAAAAGCAAGTTATATAGTCAAAGACGGAGATATTGTTGCTGAAACCATGTTGATTGGTGGTGTTTATTATTTAAAACCAAAGTCTAAGCAGCAAGAGCAGGCAAGTATACACGTTCCAAAAAGCACAGGCCCAGAGAGAGACATCCCAGAGAGAGATCCTGTTGCTACTCCAAAGGTTCCTAATAATGATAAAAATACAAAAAAGACACAGGTTGCTCATAGCAAGCCTGGGGTTCCTAATAAAAATGCTAATGTTGAGAATTCACTAACAGGTAAACCTTTGCATTCCAGGTGTATCCATAAGTGGCATAGAAGATTGGGTCATGCCAGTTTCCGTGTTCTGAAGAAAATGCCAGAGTTCGCAAGAGGTTTGGATCTAAAGGGGTGTAAGGTGTTTTTGGACTGTGCTGTCTGCAAGAAAGCCAAATCCAAAGCAGCAGCAATTCCAAAACACGCTACACGCCTGTCAACACGCATTTTTGATTTGGTACACACTGACATAGTTGGTCCTTTTGTACCAACACTTGGTGGTAAAAGATATTTCTTGACAATCGTTGATAATTATTCTAGATATGGATAGGTATATCCTATGAAAGAAAAATCTGAGACCTTTCAAATCTTTAAAGACTTTGCTAGTCTTGTCTATACCCAATTCGATGTCAACATTGCCAGAATCCAGAGTGATCGTGGTGCTGAATTCATGTCTCAGCGTTTCCAGGACTGGATGCGTGAGAATGGGATAGTACATCAGACATCTGCTCCTTATACTCCAGCTGAAAATGGAGTGGCAGAACGCAGAAATGGAGTTCTGCAAACCATGATGCATTGCCTCCTTGAAGATGCTAACCTCAGTCTTCCATACTGGGGTGAAGCTATCAAATATGCTAACCATATCATCAACCGCACTTGGAGTAGTGTGATAAATCAGACCCCTTATTTCATGTTGTATGGACACAAGCCTGATCTCTCACATCTCCATGTTTTTGGTTCCTATGCTATGGTCAATATTCCTTTAGCCCAAAGAAAGAAAGGGGGTCCTGCAGCAAAAAGGATGAGATTTATGGGCATTGATGATAATTCAAAATGGAGCAAATACATTGATTCTCATCATGTTATTGTGGTTTCACAATCTGCTACTTTTGAGGAAGATGCTGACTGGTCCAGGATTCATTCTAACGATCCTGGAGTTTATTTTCCTAGAGATGATGTTGCTGATGCCACACAACCTGATGATCAAGATTCACAGGATAATGTTCCTTCCACGAGTTCTTCTCAACCTACTGTTCCGTCTTCGCAAGCCGCTGATGTTGCTGCTGGCGACAATGATGAAGACGAGGACGACACGGAAGAAGAATGGACGGTTGGCCCGAGACGTTCCAAGAGGACCACAAAGGGAATCCCTCCAAAACGTTATTCGTGACAAGTAACAAAAACACCTGTACCTTTGATTTGTAATGTTACACTTCCACCTGAGCAGTTCACACAGATCAAACATCTTCCTGAATCAGAACAAGATAAATGGTTTGAGGCAATGCAGGCTGAAATGGACAGTCTAAAGAAACTTCAAGTGTTTACGCCTGCAAGCCCTCCAGCAAACAAGAAAGTTATTGGTACTCGATGGGTCTACAGGATCAAAAAGAAGCCGAATGGTGAGTCGTTGTACAAGGCCAGACTTGTAGCCCAGGGTTTCGCTCAACGTTATCCTGAGGACTATACAAATACATACTCACCCACAGTGCAGACTGAAAGTGTAAAAATCGCATTAGCCACTACAACTATCCTTGGCCTAGAGGTTTTCCAGTTCGACGTTGAAACAGCTTATCTACACGCTGATCTTGACGAGGACATTTACGTGAAAGGTCCTCCAGGTTTCCGAGAGCAAGAAGGGGATACCTGGTTTCTACACAAAAGTCTTTATGGTCTGAAACAGTCTGGTTTAATGTGGTACTTATGTCTTTCTGAGAAACTAAATTCAATGGGCTTTATTAAGTCCGAAACAGATGAATGCGTGTTTACTAAAAGATCCGGTAATAGGTATGAGATAATTTTTGTTTATGTCGATGATATTGTTTATATTGGTCCAAATAAGCAGATGAGTGAGGTTTTTGCTAAAGCTTTACAAAAGTTTTTCACATTGAAGTCTTTAGGGTGTATTAATACTTATTTAGGTGTTCAAATTGCCAAAACTCAGAAGGGGTTTAGTCTCACACAAGAAGATAAGATTGAACAACTGTTACATCACTGTAACATGGAGGACGCTAAGCCTGTGAGTATACCCATGGAAACCGATTTTCACAATTTGGCACATGAACCAAATCCTGAGTTCGAAGATCAAACACTATATCGCTCAGTCATTGGGTCGCTGCTATATATTACTAGTTGGACTAGACCCGACATTGCACTTAGTGTTAATCTTTTATCACGACACGTAGGCAAGGCAAAACAGTTTCATTGGACATGTGTTAAAAAGTTATTGAGGTATCTAAAACACACCAAAGACATGAAGTTGTTGTTGGAACCAACACATACTGACTATGCAGAGTTATGTTGTTATGCAGATTCAGACTGGGCGAGTGATAAGAAGTCACGAAAAAGTACATCAGGTTACATGATGTTCTTAAATGGATGTCCTGTTTACTGGCATGTGCGTAAACAGAATTTTGTTTCTTGTTCCTCTACAGAAGCTGAGTATGCTTGTGTGTCTGATGCATGCAATTCTTTAACCTGGTTTGATGCTTTAGTCACAGATATCTGGACACATCCGATTCGACCGATCACTGTGATGGAAGATAATGAATCTGTGGTTTATGTTTCTGAAACACGTTTTACAGGTTCAAGGTCCAGACACATTGACATCCAATATCAAAACATAAGGCAACTGGTTAAACAACGTTTTGTGACATTACGGTATGTGCCTACATGTGATCAAATTGCTGATATGCTGAACAAACCACTTCCTACAGCCCAGCATGAGTATCTGCGTGAGAAGATGTGCCTTACTTGAGTCTTCACTTTGCTGACGAAAGAAGGGGAATGTCACTGCACGTTTTTTTTGTTCGTCAGAAAAGTTCATTTCTAACTGTACATTTCCCCTGCTCTCTGCACCTGTTGTGATAACTTATCTGGTAACCATAGTGAATCCCATATGACTAGTTATGTTATGGTTTCAGTCTGTTTAGTGCGCATGTCTAGAAAAAGTTCTCACAGTGTTTTCTTTATTGTCTTTCACTTTGCTGTTACTGTCTGTTACGTTAGGATGTAGTCAGCTAGCTCTCTTTATAATATATATTTAGTTTTTATATTTTAGTTTTTATATTTTTGTAATTAAAAGGTATTTAGTAAGATTATGCGTCGTGTTTTATATCCTTCCTTCATGCACATCATGCATTCTCTGAAGCACGGTCCTTCGCCCTCTACTAAGGTGATTTATACCTTAACAAAATATATGTAAAAATTCCAGGGTGGTGTTGTGACTCAGGGCCAGCCTGTGGGCCCGACAGCCGGGTCCGATGTATCGGAGGACTCAGATGTGGGGGAGGAGGGAAACGAACCGGCTGATGATGATTTGGAGACTTTGCAGAGTCCTCAGCCGGGAACCTCTTCTCAGCTGTGTGAGCCCGAGAGTGCGGAGGATGATGACCCACAGCTGGCCCTGTTCAAGGACGCCCGACGCAGGAGGCAGACGAGCAGGGACAAACAAAGGAAGGCTATGGGACTCCTCGGGAGGAGGCACAGGGAGACCACGCCCTGAGCTCTCTATAAAAGAAGTGTTTGGGGAGGGGCTAGTTGCTGAAAGCAACTTTTTCTTTGAGAAGTCAAGCTCTTGTATTTTTGTAACAGTGTAATTAAAACTTGGCAGAAGCCTTTTGATCTTGGACGCTTTCCAGACTCTTCCTTTGATTAGGGGTGCGAGAAGAGGGCTGGTTTAGAACAGTTTGCTTTCAGCCACCCACCCCTTAATACTACGATGGAGCAGCTTCTTGCCGAGAATGTCCAGCTCAACCAGCAACTCACCTTGCTGGCCACTCAGGTGGCACAACTGCAGGCTCAGGTACATGCTGCCCCCCCACCCAGGAGGAAATGTCAGATAGCTATGCCGGATAAATTCGCTGGTAATCCAGAACTGTTTCCTGCCTTCCTGGGACAATGCCAGCTTTATATCAGCGTGAAAGCAGCTGATTTCCCCACTGACCGAGATAAGGTGGGATTCGTGTTGAGCCTTCTGTCGGGAGATGCAGCTCGTTGGGGCACGCCTCTGTTGGCACAGCCTAGCCCTTTGTTGGATAACTTTGGGGGGTTTTGTGACCATATGCGCCTCATGTACGAGGACCCGATTAAGGCACAGACGGCCACCCGACGCCTGAAAGCTTTGAGGCAGGGTCAGCGCCCTCTACAGGCCTATATCAGCGATTTCCGGCTGCTTAGCCAGGATTCCGCCTGGAATGAGGCTGCGCTCGTGGATGCCTTTCAGGATGGCTTGTCAGAGGAGATGTTGGATGAGCTGGCCCGCGTGGACATTCCCTCAGACCTGAATGGGCTGATCCATCTTTGTCTGCGGATCGATGCCCGGCTGCAGCAGCGTAAGAGTCGCCGTGCCACCCCACAGACCCCTGCCGCCCCTGTTGTGCGTGAGCCCCCGGTCCAGAGGGAGGAGCCAATGGAGCTGGGTGCCGCCAGGTCCCGTCTATCGGTGACGGAAATGGACAGACGACGATCGGAGGGGTTGTGTTTTTACTGTGGGGACCCTGGACATTTGGCTGCTTCTTGCCCGAAGAAGCGTCAGCGGGCGTCAGTGACCAAGCCTGCCCTGAGAAAGTCCCCTGCTTTGTTATCGGGAAACGGCCCGAGCCCGATCTAGACGGTGTGAAAGATCGGGCGACCCACAACATCCACTTCGAGCGACGCCGTTCCAACGGTGCCTGTGAACCTCCACGGCATTTGATTTTGGAGGCACGTCTGATCCTCCCTGGCAAGTCAGAGGGGATTCCAGTCCATGCCTTAATTGACTCTGGGGCTACCACTAACTTTATGGATTCGGCCTTTGTGGCCAAATGGGCTGTTCCCCAGTGTCCAGTGGATCCGCCCATGCTTGTGGAGACCATCGATGGTCGAGTGCTCCTGTCCGGGCCTATCACGGCCGCCACGCAACCCGTGTGTATGGCCATCAGTACCCATGTGGAGGCCATTCAGTTCTACGTCACTTCGGATCTGCACTTCCCCGTGGTCTTGGGACTGGCGTGGCTCCGGGCGCATGATCCACAGATCTATTGGTCTCAGAACTTGGTCACCTTCCCAAGTTTGCAGTGCGTGGACCACACCCGCCATATCTGTGCCGGCCAGGTGGAGGGTTCCTCAGGGGTTTCCTTGCCTCCCGAACTGTCCGACTTTGCTGACGTGTTCAGCGAGTCAGAGGCGGACCAATTACCCCCGCACAGGCCCTACGACTGCTCCATTGACCTAGTCCCTGATGCGCCTCTCCCAGTGGGGCGTTTGTACTCCATGTCGGAGCCCGAGTTGGCTGCATTGCGGGACTTCCTGACGAAGAACTTGGCTCGTGGTTTCATCCGGCCCTCGTCCTCGCCAGTGTCTGCGCCCGTGCTCTTCGTCAAAAAGAAGTCGGGCGAGTTACGGCTTTGCTGTGACTACCGGAAACTCAACGCTATCACGGTGCGTAACCGCTACCCGCTGCCCCTCATCCCCGAGCTCTTGGACCGACTCCGGGAGGCTAAGATCTTCACGAAACTGGACCTGCGTGGAGCTTACAACCTCGTCAGGGTTCGGCCGGGTGATGAGTGGAAGACGGCGTTTGGTACTCGCTATGGACATTTCGAGTACACGGTGATGCCGTTTGGCCTGACCAACGCCCCCGCTGTGTTTCAGCATTTTATGAATGACGTCTTTCGGGATCTGTTGGACCAGTTTGTTGTGATTTACCTGGACGACATCCTGATTTACTCCCCGTCGCGTGAAGCGCATCATCAGCATCTCCGTCAGGTCCTGCAGCGCCTCCGGAATCATCGGCTGTTTGCCAAGTTGGAGAAGTGCCAGTTCTACCAGGTGACCATTGATTTCCTGGGTCACCGCATTTCTCCTGAGGGCATCGCCATGGAACCGAGTAAAGTTGAGTCATTGCAGAGTTGGCAACCCCCGCGTCGCGTGAAGGATATTCAGCGACTTCTTGGATTTGCCAACTACTATCGGACATTCATCCCTGGCTTTGCTGCCTTGACAGCCCCCCTCACCCGGCTCCTGCAGAAGAAGACTCGGTTCCAGTGGAACGCCCCCGAACAACAGGCGTTCCAAGCTCTGAAGGACGCCTTCATGAAGGAGCCCATCTTGAAGCATCCTGACCCGCAACGGCCATTTGTCGTGGAGGCGGACGCCTCCGACATTGCCATTGGGGCCGTGTTACTTCAGGCAGCGACGCCCAACGGTACCCTTTTCCCTTGCGCGTATCACTCACGGAAATTGAATCCCTCGGAGCGCAACTATACCATCTGGGAGAAGGAGCTGCTGGCCATCAAGGCGGCGTTCGAGGCTTGGAGGCATCATCTGGAGGGGGCGCGGCATCAAATCGAGGTCCGGACGGACCACAAGAATCTGGAAAGCCTGCAGACCGCTCGGAATTTGAACCAACGCCAGATCCGGTGGTCCCTTTTCTTTGCGAGGTTTGACTTCCGGGTGCGGTACATACCAAGCGGGCACAACCAGAGAGCGGATGCTCTGTCCAGGAAGCCCGAGTACACCCGAGTGGAAGACAAGCTTCCGCCCAGGACCGTGATCCCCGTCGAGTCTTTTGCTGCGGTGCGGGAGCCGGTGGATATACGGGCTCGGATCCGGGAGGCGCAGCAGCAGGAGGCGTGGGTGGCTCAGCGGAAGGAAGAGGTGGGGCCAGATTCGCCTTGGTCGGTCACGGATGGACTCCTGTATTATCGTGACCGGCTCTATGTTCCAGGAGGGCCACTCAGGGGACTCGTCCTCAGCCAATGTCATGATAACCCGGCTGCGGGGCATTTTGGCCTGTTCAAGACTCTGAACCTGGTCTCCCGTACATTCTGGTGGCCCCGAGTCCGACACGATGTCCAGTCTTATGTCACCTCCTGCGTCCCATGCAGGCAGGCCAAGTCAGCGACAGGGGCCCCGCCTGGTTTACTGCAGCCTTTGCCAACGCCCAAGAGACCCTGGGGGGCTGTGTCCATGGACTTTCTGACGGATCTACCCCCATCCTCCGGCTTCACGACAGTGTTTGTGGTGGTGGACATGTTGACCAAGATGGCGCACTTCATCCCCTGTCGCGGCTTACCGTCAGCTCGCGCCACTAGTCGCATGTTCATCCAACAGGTGTTCCGGCTGCACGGCCTTCCCGATAGAGTCGTCTCCGATAGGGGGGCCCAGTTTACAGCCCGCTTCTGGCAGGAGTTGATGCGGGCGTTGGACATTAAGGTTTGCCTCTCGTCCGCGCATCATCCTCAGACCGACGGGGGTACCGAGAAGGTCATCGGCATTTTGGAGCAGTATCTGCGCTGCTACGTTAACCTGCAGCAGGACAATTGGGTGGACTATTTGGCCATAGCCGAGTTTGCCTTTAACAACTCGCAGCACACCTCCACGCAGATGACACCGTTCTTGGCCAATGTGGGTTATCACCCTCGGTTTTTCCCCCTTTCTCCCGTGGACTCACCGGAGCCGGCAGCGAACGAATTCATGGCGGAGTTACAGGCGATCCATCGGTTGGTGCGACGGCAGCTGGAGAAGGCCAAGGCCGACTACAAGAGGTTCGCCGATCGGTCGAGAAGGGATACGCCTCCATTATCAGTGGGGGATCGGGTCTGGCTGTCCACCAGGAACCTACCATCCACTCGGCCGGCGAGGAAGCTGGACCACCGTTACCTTGGACCGTTCCCAGTCGAGGCCGTCATCAACCCGGTCGCCTATCGTTTAACTCTGCCACGTTCCCTGCGCGTGCACCCCGTCTTCCATCGGTCCTTGTTGGTCCCCGAACAACCGGCTTGTCCACTTCGCCAAGCGGAACCTCCCCCATCAGGACCTCGTGATGGCGACAGCACCCCCGAGTACGAGGTCGCCAGCATCAGGGATTCCCGCTGGCTGAAAGGTCGCTTTCAGTACCTGATCGAGTGGAAAGGGTACGGGCCGGAGGACTTCACATGGGAAGACGCGACCGCCGTTCATGCCCCTGCGTTGGTGACTGCTTTTCACGAACAGTTCCCATCCCGACCGCATCCGGATCGGCAGACCCGGGGGAAGGGCCCTGCGGTGCGGGATAGTGTTGTGACTCAGGGCCAGCCTGTGGGCCCGACAGCCGGGTCCGATGTATCGGAGGACTCAGATGTGGGGGAGGAGGGAAACGAACCGGCTGATGATGATTTGGAGACTTTGCAGAGTCCTCAGCCGGGAACCTCTTCTCAGCTGTGTGAGCCCGAGAGTGCGGAGGATGATGACCCACAGCTGGCCCTGTTCAAGGACGCCCGACGCAGGAGGCAGACGAGCAGGGACAAACAAAGGAAGGCTATGGGACTCCTCGGGAGGAGGCACAGGGAGACCACGCCCTGAGCTCTCTATAAAAGAAGTGTTTGGGGAGGGGCTAGTTGCTGAAAGCAACTTTTTCTTTGAGAAGTCAAGCTCTTGTATTTTTGTAACAGTGTAATTAAAACTTGGCAGAAGCCTTTTGATCTTGGACGCTTTCCAGACTCTTCCTTTGATTAGGGGTGCGAGAAGAGGGCTGGTTTAGAACAGGTGGCTTTCAACGATGGAAGCTTTCTCACATACAAACTTGGTAGACTTTGAAAAAATTTGGACATACAGAGATATTCTAAATACTGATGGGACATTAAAATCGAGGCAGGACAAGAACTGGGAAATCAGGGTATCAACCTGTCATGGTGGGTACAGCTACAAATGCAAAATAGATATGAGAAAGATGTGAAACTGTATGGGTTTTATAAAGAACAAACTGTATTTGATAAGATATTGTTAACCTCTGATGAGAAACTAATTAAAAAAATGTATACTTTTTTGTTAATTTTGGAGATGGAAAGTGAACAAAATAAAGAAACAATGACAAGGTGGGCGAAAAACTTTGGTTATAATATAGAACTAGAAAAATGGCAAAAATTATGGGAGAGAAATTATAAATTGACAATGTCAACTTCATATAAAGAAAATCTATATAAAATGTTTTATAGATGGCATTTGCCGCCAGCAAGATTAGCAAAAATGTTTAAAAATATGTCAGATAGATGTTGGAAATGTAAACATAACTCAGGCACGTATTATGATATCTGGTGGACATGTGGTAAAGCAAAGGCTTATTGGAAAAAAATACATGCCTGGTTAGAAAAAATGTTGGGAGAACATGTAGAATTTAATCCTGAACTTTTTCTATTAGGTATGATACCAGAAAAGATTAATAAACAAAGTTTATGTTTGGTTCTGCACATTATAACAGCAGTAAGAATAACCTGCGCGCAATACTGGAAAAATGAAGGAATACCACCAGAGGAAGAAGTAATTAAAAAAAAATTGGAATGCGCAGAGATGGACAGATTAACTATGAGATTGAAAGATAAAGAAGAAACAGAATACTACCAAACCTGGGAGTCATTCTACAAATGGCTAGTGGAAAGAACCAAAGATTCTTGTCCACACACACATCTATGTTACATGCACTGATAGCCCTATAATTTTTAGATTGCCAGGGACAGGGATGTTCTGTATCAATTAACTCACTGTCCCCATTGTTCAGTTTAAATATTTCTCCAGAAAATCTGTGAATTTATTTCCAAGTAACTCAGTCCCTTTCTTTGATGTATGCAAACCATCTCTTTTGTACACTTTTTAATTGGACCAGCTACAGACATCATGACTAATATATCCAAAGCCTTCCCCTTTACACCACTCCTTTAGCCACATATTGAATTATGTTATATGCTGGCCTTTTCCATTTTGCTCCTTATACACTGGTAAAACCTCTGAAAAAGTAAGCCTACAGCCTATTCTGCTAAGTTCCTGCCCCAAACTCTGGAAATCATTCTGCACAGAGACTACATCTTTTTGGGACAAATTGTTAGTGCCAAGATGTACAATAGCCTCCACATCACAGTCCTTGCTGACATTCTTGATTATTTTAGAAATACGCTTCTTGTCCCTACTGGCAGTAGCACCTGGAAGACACCTGACCTCTTTCGAAACCTCTGTGTCCTTTCCTAAATTTACATCACTTATAATTGAATCACCAACCAGAAGGTGGCTTCTCTTTTTGTATGCCTTTCTATACTTGCATGACTGATGTGTAATACCTGATTCACACTTCTCCCTGTCAAAAACAAGTTCTTCATCTTGAACCACGATCCCCTGCTTATTTGAGTTATCATCACAGATACCTTTACCTGTCTCCTGTTAAGCCCTGTGGGCTTGCCACTTCAGGGAGGGGGGAGGTAGGCAGCCAAGGGAGCCTGCAGCCTGGTGGCAAGCTGCTGACATCACTGCCAAACTCCCAGGGTCTCCCTCATTTCGCCGGCAAGCAGCTGAGGCTCCTGGCGCCACGCTTTACTTCATTTCGGCCGCCGAACAGCTGAGGCTCCCAACGCTGCGTTAAACTGCCACAGGTGACGCCGGAACAGCCAGAGAGCCCCTGAAGCCTGGTTGCTGCCCAGATGGAGCCCTGTTAGCAGCAGCAGGAGCGGTCCTACCTGGGTTGTCACGCTACTAGACAGCCGGGTGGTCGCGTTGCCAGCACACAGCTGATGACATGGACACAGGGGATTCTACAGCCAGCTGGAGGAAAGAGGAAGAGGCCAGGGTTGCTGTTTTTTTTAAAAAAAAGATTTATTGATTTTTTAATATTTACATATACATGTATTTGTGAAACAATATGGTGGTTGGGTAGTTGAAATAAGAAATAACCAGTTGTAAATAGTTCAGGTTACATCAACAGAGATTTATTTATTTATTTATTTATTTATTTATTTATTTATTTATTTAATTTCTATACCGCCCTTCTCCCGAAGGACTCAGGGCAGTGAACAGGGCAATACATAAAAACAAGATACAAAAATTAAAAATTATTAAAAAGTAATTAAACAGTGCCCATAATAAATTAATACAGATTAACAGTTAAAATCTATTTATAAAATCCAACCCCATCCCATCAGGCCAGGCCAGCTTGTTCAAAGAGATGGGTTTTAAGATCGCGCCGGAAGGAGCGGAGATTGGGCGCCATCTGGAGCTCGACCGGAAGATGGTTCCAAAGATCCGGTGCACCCACAGAGAACGCCCTCCCCCTGGGGGCCACCAGTCGGCATTCTTTGACTGGTGGCACCCTGAGGAGGCCCTCTCTGTGGGAGCGTACTGGGCGGAGGGAAGTTGACGCCGGCCGCAGGTGCTCCCTAAGGTATTCCGGACCCATGCCATGTAGGGCTTTATAGGTCATTACTAACACCTTGAACCTCACCCGGAAGACAACTGGAAGCCAATGCAGCTCGCGGAGCAAAGGTGTGACATGGGAGTGTCGGGAAACTCCCAACACAACTCTTGCGGCTGCATTCTGTACCAGTTGGAGGCTCCGAGTGGTCTTCAAGGGTAGCCCCATGTAGAGAGCGTTGCAGTAGTCGAGACGAGAGGTCACGAGCGCATGAGTGACCGTACGTGAGGCATCCCGGTCTAGATAGGGCCGCAACTGGCGCACCAGGCGAACCTGGGCGAAGGCCCCCCTAGTCACAGCTACTATATGGTCTTCTAAGGAAAGCTGTGAATCTAGGAGGACTCCCAAGTTGCGAGCCCTATCTACAGGGGGTAATGACTCACCCCCCCATAGTGAGCGGTGGGATATGCTGAATATCCTGAGATGCCGGTACGCACAGCCACTCAGTCTTGTCAGGGTTGAGACGAAGCCTGTTCCTCCCCATCCAGACCCGGACCGCCTCCAGGCATCAGGACATCACGTTGAGGGCATCACTGGGGTGGTTTGGGGTCGAAATGAAAAGCTGTGTATCATCAGCATACTGATGATACCCAACTCCAAAACCACGAATGATCTCACCCAGCGGTTTCATGTAGATGTTGAACAGGAGAGGCGAGAGGACCGACCCCTGAGGAATTCCACAAACGAGAGGCCTCGCGGTCGACCTCTGCCCCCCTGCCAACACCGACTGCGAGCGTCCCAGGAGATAGGAGGAGAACCACTGAAGAACCGTGCCTCCCACTCCCAATCCCCTGAGACGCCGCAGCAGGATACCATGATCGATGGTATCGAAAGCCGCTGAGAGGTCTAATAGGACTAGGACAGAGGAATATCCCCTGTCCAGAGCCCTCCAGAGATCATTCACCAGCGCGACCAATGCCGTCTCCGTGCTGTACCCGGGCCTGAAGCCCGATTGGTACGGGTCTAGATAATCCGCTTCATCCAGGGCCAGAGGGAGCTGATGCGCCACCACACTCTCAACAACCTTCTCAACAACCTTCGCAAGGAAGCGAAGGTTGGAGACCGGACGAAAGTTATTTAGCACAGCCGGGTCCAAGGCAGGCTTCTTGAGGAGAGGTCTTCTTGAGGAGAGGTCTTCCAGCCAGGAAGGGCACGGGTCCAATAAACATGTGGTGGAGCTCAGCCTCCCCATAATCCTGTCCACTTCCTCCGGAGTTACAGGATTGAACTCCTCCCAGGTAACATTGACAAGACTGCTCGTGTCCTGATCGTCCGACGCTGCCCAGTCGGAGTCCAAACCGGTCCGAATCCGAGCGATTTTGTCCGACAGATGTTGACTAAACTCCTCGGCACACCCCTGCAAGTGTTCCTCACTCACGTCCTGATTAAGGAGGGAGCGGGTCACCCTAAACAGGGCGGCCGGGCGATTATCTGCGGACGCGATGAGGGCAGCGAAGTAGTTAGACCTCGCCACCCTTATCGCTGCAAGATAAGACCTAATATGGGTTCTTAGTCGCAATCGGTCGGATTCAGATCGGCTGGACCTCCAAACGCTCTCTAGGCCCCGTCTCCGACGCTTCATCTCCTGGAGCTCCGCGGAGAACCATGGAGCCCATTGGGATCTGCGCCGGGTCAGGGGCCGCAAGGGTACAACTCGGTCAAGTGCCTCCGTGGCCGTCCTTTCCCAGGCTTCCACTAAGGCATCTGCCGAGCTGTGAGCAGAGGAGGCAGGTGGGGACCCCAGTGCTGCCTGGAACCTCTCAGGGTCCATTAAGCGCCTGGGGCGGAACCATCTAGTTGGCTCAACACACCCACGGTGGGGAGTGGCAAAACGGAAGACCAGCCGTAGGAGATGATGATCGGTCCATGACAGGGGCATAACAATTGGGGAGCCCCCACCAAGATCATCTAACCACCGTCCAGATAAGAAAACCAAGTCAAGGGTGTGGCCTCCCTCATGAGTCGGTCCATGAATTACCTGCGTCAGGTCCATGGCCGTCATGGAAGCCATGAACTCCCGAGCTAACTCAGATGATCCTCCCAGGGATGGTAGATTGAAGTCTCCCAAAACCATAAGTTTGGGGAACTCAATCACCAGCCCTGAGAGGATATCGAGGAGCTCAGGCAGGGCTGCTGCTGCGCGACTAGGCAAAAGGTACACCAGCAGCAAGCCCAACTGCGCCCTAGGACCAAACCTCAATAAGAGAGATTCGCACCCGACTATCTGAAGAACGGTGGCCTCCTGCGGACATAAGGTCTCCCTCATAACCACAGCCACTCCCCCACCCCTACCCTGAGTCCGAGGCCGGTGTAGCACCCGGAAGCCTGGTGGGCAAAGATCAACCAGGGGGATACCGCCCTTTGGGCCCAACCAGGTCTCCGTGATGCAGGCCAGGTCCGCATGCTCACCCTCGGCCAGATCCCGGATGAGAGGAGCCTTATTAGCGACGGACTTGGCATTCAGGTACACCAGCTGGAGCTCAGGTGGCTGCACATCCCCGCTCCCGGGACCTCGGGTCGAAGACAGAGGGTCGGAGCGCCTCACTGCTTGTAAATAGCGGAGATGCCCTCCCGGAGGTCGGTACGGCCCTCTGATCTTACACCTGCTGCCATTCCCTATCGTCGTGGGAATAGGCACTCCCACGACCCGCTCCGGAGCTCCGGAGGTGGCGGACCCCGGCTCCCTCTCTACGTGATCTATCCTGGACCTGGCCTGAACAACAGTTGGTGGATTACCCCCCACCTCCAACCAACCACAACCCTCCCCCCTCCCTAACCCTACAAAAAAATTGGCTAAAAAAGTAACCAGGGGCCTCTTATTGAATTTATGTCTGAGGCCCCTGTTCCTGCCCAGCCATCTCTCAGGATCCCGACAATCGGGCCCGTCATCAAGACGTAGAGTAGAAGGTAAGGCGGGTCGCACCCAGGATGGGGGGGCACCCCTGAGGGTGAACAAAACCGTGCTGGGGTAACTCAGGCCCATGATAATAATTAGAAATCCAGCAAAAAGCAGACCCAGATCAGAATAAATAAAATGGGAGGATCTTAAAGTGGAAGGAAAATATCCAGACTGCAAACCCAGCTCCGCTGCCACTAGAGCTGGGTAACCCCGGAACAATCCCCATCCTCTCACAACGGTCAGGACCGGGGAGCAGCCTGGAATATACAGCCGGGGAAAGAGATACCGCCTAGAGCTCTCACCTCTAGGACGGTAACAGGTGGAAACTCTAACTCTTAACCACTCTCCCACGGTGGTTATACACCCGGAACCTTCCAGAACCCAAGGGGAAAGGAAAAAGGGGGGACAATAGGGCAAACAAGTCAGCGAGATGAATTAGGGCTAAAAACCCATAAAGCCACAGAGTGGTAAGAGAAGCTCCGGTTTCAAGTTCCTTTTCGCATCATGGAGGGGACCAGATGATAGTCGACCGATAGGGAGGAAACCAGGGCCCCATAGTACTTCAGTGGGGCCCAAAAAACATGGTCCAGTCAATTACAGTAGTTTATGCCTCCAAATGTCCAGGCATAGACGTCCACACTCCACCACCCGGCCATAGTCACCATACCAAAGCGGCCGTGGCGCTCCAACTCCCACACCGCCAACCATCCCAGACGCCAACCAGGACCATCTCCACCACTCCACCACTTCAAACGCTGACGCTGCTCCAAGCCATGGTTCATAGTAACAGTCATAAATCGACCAGCATCCGGCTCCTCAAGCAGCTGGAAAGTTCTCCCCAGAGCCGCCAAGCTCCGTCGAGTTATCCCGGGCTCCGCAAGACTCCACCAGACTCCCGCAACAGCATAACAGCAACCACGGTCAGCCGGTTGGCGGGGCGCGGGGCGCGGGTCTCCCAAGATCTTCCAGGACCTCCACCAAACTCCTCCAGACTTCACTGGGTTCCCGCAACTCCGACAGCCAGCCGGTCGGTGCTGCACAAAGCAGGGCTCTGCCGGGTTCTTCTGGGTTCTTCCAGAGCCTCCGGAGGACTCCATCAGGCTTCGCTGTGCTCCCGTGGCCCGACAATCAGCTGGTCGGCGCGGCAGAGCACAGCACGGGGCCCAGCCAACTCCTCCTGGCCTGCACGGCCCTCCCAAACTCCTCCAAACAGCCGAGGGTCTTACAGAGCCAACGACAGGCAGCACAGCCGCTCCATCAGGCTTTGCTGAGCTCCCGCGGCCCTGACAGTCAGCTGGTCGGTGCGGCAGAGCACAGCACGGGGCTCAGCCAATTCTTCCGGGCCTGCACGGCCCTCCCAAACTCCTCGAACAGCTGAGGGCCCTCAGAAAATCCGGGCTTACAGAGCCAACGACAGGCAGCACAGCCGCTCCAGAAATAACTGCCAGAAGCTTTTCCTCGACCCTAATCCGAACCGCCGGCACAGAGAGAGTAACATTCCTGTGGGGCTCCCAGGGTCGCTAAAATTGCCAGAGCTCCTCGCGGAGCTCAGCCAAGCACGTCCGCCATCTTGGGCATGCGCAGGTAGGAGGCCAGGTAGCCCTCCTACACACCCCCAATATGGAGGAGGAGGAGGAGCAGCCCTCTCTACTTCCCTTAGTTATTACATAGTCAAAATAGGCGAGTTAGTACATTTCTAGTTATAACCTAATCAATCAAAAAAACTAAAAATATATTTTCAGTAATACATATCAATATCCTGTTTTTAAATTTTATCTAATTGCAATAGGATATTCTAGAGTGGCCTATAGTATATAGGAAAAAGCTTATTTTTTGGGTAAGCCACAATTCCCTATTTCAATAAAGAATAATTCTTTTGTCTACAAAACTTATACTGTATTGTTCATTACAAAGCATTCTTATGTTTTACCATTGAAGTCTAATTTTCATCTTAAGAAATCACCAGTTATTAGAAATATGTTTTTTGCCTTAACCATTCAACAATTATTAAAATACTATCTTTTATATATAAGATTCTAGATTCTATACTTCATGGATTACTGCCTTGTCGTGGCGAAGGGGCTTGTGTAATTCAATGAAGCTATGAGCTATACCGTGCAGGGCCACCCAAGACGGAAAGGTCATAGCAGAGAGTTCTGACAAAACGTGATCCACTGGAGAAGAAAATGGCAACCCACTCCAGTATCTTTGCCATGAAAACCCTATGGACAGTACTAAAAGGCAAAATGATATGACACTGGAAGATGAGCCCCTCAGGTCGGAAGGCGTCCAATATGCTACTGGGGAAGAGCAGAGGGCTAGTACTAGTAGCGCCAGAAAGAATGAAGCGACTGGGCCAAAGCCGAAAGGACGCTCAGCTGTGGATGTGTCTGGTGGTGAAAGGAAAGTCTGATGCTGTAAAGATTTTTTCTCCATAGGAACCTGGAATGTAAGATCCATAAATCAAGGAAAGCTGGACGTGGTCAAACAAGAGATGAGAAGACTGAACATTGACATCTTAGGAATCAGCGAATTAAAATGGACAGGAATGGGTGAATTTAATTCAGATGACCATCAGGTATAGTACTGTGGGCAAGAATCCCTCAGAAGAAATGGAGTAGCCTTCATAGTCAATAAAAGAGTAGGAAAAGCAATACTGGGATACAATCCTCAAAATGACAGAATGATCTCAGTTCGAATCCAAGGCAAACCATTCAATAAAACAGTAGTCCAAGTCTATGCCCCAACCACCAGTGCTGAAGAGGATGAAATTGACTGGTTCTATGAAGCCCTACAGCACCTTATAAAACTAACACCAAAAAATGATGTCCTTATCATAATGGGGAATTGGAATGCTAAAGTAGGAAGCCAAAAGATAACCGGAATAACAGGCAAGTTTGGCCTTGGAGTACAAAATGAAGCAGGGCACAGGCTGATAGAATTTTGTCAAGAGAATACGATGGTCATAGCAAACACTCTTTTCCAACAACCCAAGAAACGGCTCTACACATGGACATCACCAGACGGTCAACACAGAAATCAGATTGACTATGTGCTCTGCAGCCAAAGATGGAGAAGCTCTATACAGTCAGTAAAAACAAGACCAGGAGCTGACTGTGGCTCAGACCATGAGCTTCTCATTTCAAAGTTTAGGCTTAAATCATATCCCTGTTGAATATACAGTAGAGGTGACAAATAGATTTAAGGAATTAGATCTGATAGACAGAGTGCCTGAAGAACTATGGACAGAGGTTCACAACATTGTACAAGAGGTAGCAACCAAAATCATCCCAAAGAAAAAGAAATGTAAGAAAGCAAAATGGCTGTCTGAGGAAGCTTTGCAAATAGCTAAGGAAAGGAGGGAAGCGAAAGGCAAAAGAGAAAAAGAAAGATACGCCCAATTCAATGCAGAATTCCAGAGAATAGCTAGAAGAGATAAGAATGCCTTCTTAAATGAACAGTGCAAAGAAATAGAAGAAAACAATAGAATAGGGAGGACCAGAGATCTTTTCAAGAAAATTGGAGAGATGAAGGGAACGTTTCATGCAAAAATGGGCATGATAAAGGACCAAAATGGCAGGGACCTAACAGAGGCAGAAGAGATTAAGAAGAGATGGCAAAAGTACACAGAAGAACTATACAAGAATGAGCTTAACGTCCCTGATAATCGCAATGAGGTGGTCACTGACCTCGAGCCAGACATCCTAGAATGTGAAGTGAAGTGGGCTTTAGAAAAGCTGAGCAACAACAAAGCTAGTGGAGGTGACAGTATTCCAGCTGAGCTATTCTAAATTTTAAAAGACGATGCAGTAAAAGTGGCAAATTTGGAAAACTCAACAGTGGCCACAGGATTGGAAAAGATAAGTTTACATTCCAATTCCAAAGAAAGGCAGTGCCAAAGAATGTTCAAACTATCGCACCATTGCACTCATTTCACATGCTAGTAAAGTTATGCTTAAAATCCTGCAAGCTAGACTCCAGCAGTATGTGGATCGAGAACTACCAGAAGTACAGGCAGGATTTCGAAGAGGCAGAGGAACTAGAGATCAAATTGCCAACATACGCTGGATCATGGAGAAAGCTAGAGAGTTCCAGAAAAACATCTACTTTTGCTTCATTGACTATGCTAAAGCCTTTGATTGTGTGGATCATAAAAAACTGTGGCAAGTTCTTAAAGAGATGGACGTACCAGACCATCTTATTTGTCTCTTGAGAAACCTATATGTGGGCCAAGAAGCAACAGTGAGAACTGGACACGGAACCACTGATTGGTTCAAAATTGGGAAAGGAGTCCGGCAAGGCTGTATACTGTCGCCCTGCCTATTTAACTTATATGCAGAGCATATCATGAGAAAAGCAGGGCTAGATGAATCAAAAGTTGGAATTAAGATTGCCAGAAAAAATATCAACAACCTAAGATATGCAGATGATACCACTCTAATGGCATAAAGTGAAGAAGAACTAAAGAGCCTCTTGTTGCGGGTGAAGAAGGAGAGTGCAAAAGTTGGGTTGAAACTTAACATTCAGAAAACCAAGATCATGGCATCCGGCCCTCTCAATTCCTGGCAAATAGATGGGAAAGAAATGGAGGTAGTGACAGATTTTATTTTCCTGGGCTCCAAGATCACTGCAGATGGGGACTGTAGCCAAGAAATTAAAAGACGCTTGCTCCTTGGGAGGAAAGCCATGGCAAATCTAGATAGCACACTAAAAAGCAGAGATATCACCCTGTCAACAAAAGTGCATATAGTCAAGGCTATGGTCTTCACAGTTGCAATGTATGGCAGTGAAAGTTGGACCATAAGAAAGGCTGAGCGCCAAAGAATTGAGGCCTTTGAGCTATGGTGCTGGAGAAGACTCCTGCGAGTCCCTTGGACTGCAAGGCGATCAAACCGGTCAGTCCTAGAGGAGATCAACCCTGACTGCTCTTTAGAAGGCCAGATCCTGAAGCTAAAACTCAAATACTTTGGCCACCTAATGAGAAGGAAGGACTCACTGGAGAAGAGCCTAATGCTGGGAAAGATTGAGGGCAATAGAAGAAGGGGACGACAGAGAATGAGGTGGCTGGATGGAGTCACTGAAGCAGTAGGCGTGAGCTTAAATGGACTCCAGAAGATGGTAGAGGACAGGAAGGCCTGGAGGAACATTGTCCATAGTGTCGCGATGGGTCAGACACGACTTCGCAGCTAACAACATCAGATTCTATACTATGATTCAAAAGTAACCACTGAATATTCTATAAGTCCGTAGTACCTAAGGGAGCACCTGCGGCCGGCATCAACTTCCCTCCGCCCAGTGCGCTCCCACAGAGAGGGCCTCCTCAGGGTGCCACCGGTCGGAGAATGCCGACTGATGGCCCCCAGGGGGAGGGCGTTCTCTGTGGGCGCGCCAGACCTTTGGAACCGTTTACCGGTTGAGCTCCGGATGGCTCCCGACCTTCGCTCCTTCTGACGTGATCTAAAAACTTATTTATTTGAACAACCCGGCCTGGTCTGATGGGTTTGGGGTTTTAATTACTGTTTTTAATTAATTTATTGTATTCGGGCACAATTGTTTAATTTGTTTTTAATTTTTGTATTTTGTACTTTAAGTATTTATTGCCCTGTACACCGCCCTGAGTCCTTCGGGAGAAGGGCGGTATATAAATTAAATTAAATAAATAAATAAAATAAATAAGTCATCTTGACCGTACATCAATTATTAAAATACTAACTTTTGATATGTCATTCCAGGTTCTAAAATATAGTTCAGAGTTATAGTCTAAAAGCTTACATTTGTTTTACTTTACAGATCTAAAAGCTAAATGTAAAATCAGTTATATTTTTAGGGATTCCCCTTAATCCATAAAAAAGATATTTTTATAGTGTATCTTTAGGAATCCCAAAAGAGAAACAAGTTCAGTTTTTTTTAAATCTAACTCTTGCGTTCCTTTTGTGCCAGTCATGCTTCCCTCTTGGCATCTTTAAAATCTCAAATGTATCTTCCTTTCTTCCTATACCCCTTATTTGAATCCAGAGAGTGTATCCAAATGTCAGTTTTGCAAGGAAGATGTCTTCTTTGTAACCATTGTATTTTTGCTTTGATAATTCAGTTTTTTATCGTTGATATAATATAGTTGACATTAAATCAGTCAAATCTTTTTGTTCTTCCAATTCTACCTGGGTTAGGTAGAAAGTACTAGCTGGTATTATGATTGTCCCTTGATTAATTGAATTCTCAATATATTGTATTTGAAGGCCTTTAGTGTCTTCACTCTTGGTGTTGTTTTCTTTAGGTGCTGCTGCTTTTTGGGTTATAGGTTTTGTAGTTGCCATTAAAGTTTGGACTTTAAGGTCTTCTGTAAGTTGCTTTTGTTGTTCTTTGAAATCTCCTATTTTAGTATTAGTTTCCACTTCTTCTATTTGATTTTGGGTTATCTTTTCCTCATTTAAAGTCAAATTTTGATTTGGTGGCTTTAAATTGTCAGATTTTTCTTGCAATTTGGCTTTAATTTGCTCAGTCATTGCCAAAAGCATGTCCAGTATTAGTTTATAATCAAGTGGTGGGATGTATTCATCCATTTCATTGTTGTTTGCAGTTAAATCTTCTATGGAGCCTGTTTTAGTAATAGTCAAAGATTTTCCACCTCCTGAAGAGTTGTATTCAGTGCCAGGTGTTCCCACCCTTATCTTAGTGTCAAGGTCAGCTGTGTTATTCAGTCAGCTCTCAGAACAAAAAAAGGAAATTTACTTGTTGTACCAGGTTTCGCCACAAGATGCCATCAGTAACATATAACATGCAATGTAGGAATTTTCTTTTTCCAAATTAATATAGAACTTTTGTAGAATTAGTCCAAATTTTTTCCTTAATTCACAGCTTAGAGAAAAGATAGGGTAGTGGATTCCCAGCAACAAATAGAAGCTTTTTAGTAAATACAGATGGAATTACTTAATTTCTTTGCTGAATTAATTAAAGTTCTTTTGTAGCTTTGAGGCTTTAAGATTTGTTCCCAAAGTAGATATTCGCTGTTTTCTCAAAAAATGGGGAAAGAGATTTTCAGGAAAGTCCCACAGGAAGATGGTTGGGAAATAAGAAAGGTAAAAGCTCACCCAGGTCCTCCAGATTGCTTCTTAGTGCCAGGTAGTGCTTTGGCTTTCGGCAGAGAGAGGCTTAATGATCCGCCATCTTTATGGCCAGTCTTTTCTTCTTCGGGCCAAAGGAGATGATTCCGGATTCCAGCGGAGGGCTGCCACCCTTCTGCGATTGCCGGAAAGTCCTCCTCTTGGTAATCGCCCCTCCAGGGTGATTTTTGACCCTTTTCAGGGTCCTCCCAAAAAGAAACAGACAGCAGGAAGCAGGCTGTTCCTACACGTCCAGAAGCGCCGTACACGCAAACCGGAAGCCGGGGTTGCTGTTTTTTAAGGACGGCCGCCGGATGTTGGCTGGCTGGCTGGGGGGTGGAGCCAAGGGGATTGCCTGTATGTAAGGCACTGGGAGCAATTCACTCCTAGCGCTGACTTTATTTGCTGTTTGCTGTTACATGCCATC
Organism: Vipera ursinii; assembly: GCF_947247035.1. Classification (NCBI taxonomy): domain Eukaryota; kingdom Metazoa; phylum Chordata; class Lepidosauria; order Squamata; family Viperidae; genus Vipera; species Vipera ursinii. Next base: position 42,838,402 of record NC_139522.1, read on the forward strand.
AATAAACGCTGGTCAGAACGTTCCTGCCTAGCCAGCTACCCTGTTGACCATCATTTGTCATCTGTGGGACCAGGGCTGGTAAGGACTCTGACATCTCCTTAATGTTCCTATTAAGGTCAGCAAGGGCACTGTATCTGTTGTGCAGGGACACAGCAAAAGCTTTGTGTTTATGGTTCACAGCTATCACCCTGCCAGATCCCACGGTTGTCCACACTGCCCTTCTCCTGCAGGATCTTTGTGGTAGAGGGGGCTGATAGAGCGGAGGCTCAACAGAGTAGAAGGGCTGAACTGGACACCTAATTTCTGCCTGAAGAGCACAGATTACAGACCCTACATAAATAATCTATCCCTGTAGACTAGTGATTTGTTTACAGATAGGACAGTTTCCAAGTTTGAAAAGGGTACTGCAAAAGACAGCTGCAAAACAAGTGTTGCACTGAACTAAGCCAGACATTCTGAGATACAAGGAATCTCAGACACACTTGCCCTGAATGTACCGCTGCTGTATTTGATTTTTAGTTATATAGTTCTGCTACTTTTCTTCTCCAGCCTCCCCAAACTTACAGATTGTAGCACTTCCCAGCAGCTCTGGCCAGTTGAAATGCAGTTTAAAAACAATCCAGATCCAATCAGGGCCTTAAATGCAGTTTAAATACAATGCAGATCCATCAGGGCCTTAGCTACTTTTCTGTTCCAGCCTCCCCAAACTTACAGATTGTAGCCCAACAGCTCTGGGCAGTTGAAATGCAGTTTAAAAACAATGCAGATCCGGGCTTCCAGTTTGCGCGTGCAGTGCTTGCAGACATGCAGGAAGAGCTCTCTCCCTGCCATCCGATCTTTCTTCCTTGGAGGACCCTGAAAAGGGTTGAGTCACCCTGGAGGGGTGACCACTGTGAGGAAGCCCTCCTTGTGATCGCAGAAGGGCGGCAGCCATCCGCTCGAATCTGGAGCAGCTCTTTTGGCCCGAAGAAGACATTGGCCATCAAGATGGCCGATCATTAAACTGTTCCCTGCCAAAAGCCCAAAGCACCATCTAGCACAATGAAGCAATCTGGAGGACCTGGGTGAGACCTTACCTTTCTTATTTCCCTAACTACCTTCCTGTGGGACTTTTCCAAAAATTTCCTCCCCCTATTTTGAAAGACCGGCGACTGTATACTTGGGGAATAAATTTTAAAGCCTTAAAGCCTTGATTTCTTTTAAGAAATCAAATGGCTAAGCAAAGAAGTTAAGCAATCTTATTTTTATTTATTAAAAAGCTTTTATTTTTGTGGGGATCTACCACCCTATTTTCTGCTTAAGATGTGAATTAAAGGGAAAAAATGAACTAATTGACCAAAAGGTTTATATTAATCTGGAAAAAGATTTTACATCTTATTCTATATGCTATTGATGACATCTTGTGGCAAAACGTGGTATAGCAAGTAAATCTTTTTTTATTGTGAGAGCTGACTGAATAACAGAGCTGTCCTTGACATTATGTTCAGAGATAAGAATTGGGAACACCTGGCACTGAAAACAATCTCCTGGGACGTTCGCAGTCGGTGTTGGCAGGAGGGCAGAGGTCGGCCTCGAGGCCTCTTGTTTGTGGAGTTCCTCAGGGGTCGGTCCTCTCGCCTCTCCTGTTCAACATCTATATGAAGCCGCTGGGTGAGATCATTCGTGGTTTTGGGGTTGGGTATCATCAATATGCTGATGATACCCAGCTTTTTATTTCTACCCCAAACCACCCCAGTGATGCCCTCTCCGTGATGTCCCATTGTCTGGAGGTCCGGGTCTGGATGGGGAGGAACAGGCTTCGGCTCAACCCTGACAAGACTGAGTGGCTGTGTGTGCCGGCGTCTCGGGAAATTCAGAATATGCCATCGTTAATTATGGGGGGTGAGATATTACCCCCCGTAGATAGGGCTCGCAACTTGGGTGTCCTCCTAGATTCACAGCTCTCCTTGGATGATCGTATAGTAGCTGTGACTCGGGGGGCCTTCGCCCAGGTTCGCCTGGTGCGTCAGTTGTGGCCCTATCTAGACCGGGATGCCTTGCGCACAGTCACTCATGCACTCGTGACCTCCCGTTTGGACTACTGCAATGCTCCCTACATGGGGCTGCCCTTGAGGACTACTCGGAGGCTCCAGCTGGTGCAGAATGCAGTCGCACGAGTGGTGGTGGGGGCTTCCCGATACTCCCATGTAACACCTCTACTCCATGAGCTGCATTGGCTTCCGGTTGCCCTCCAGGTAAGATTCAAGGTGCTGGTTACGACCTATAAAGCCCTAAATGGCATGGGTCCGGGTTACTTACGGGAGCACCTACTGCCGGCATCAACTTCCGTTCGTCCAGTGCGCTCCCACAGAGAGGGCCTCCTTAGGGTGCTGTCGGTCAAAGAGTGTCAACTGGCGGCCCCCAGGGGGAGGGCGTTCTCTGTGGGCGCACCAGACCTTTGGAATCGTTTACCGGTGGAGCTCCGGACGCCTCCCGACCTTCGCTCCTTCCGACGTGACCTAAAAACATATTTATTTGAACAAGCCGGCCTGGTCTGATGGGTTTAGGGGTATTTTAACGCTTTGTATTAATTTATTGAATTGGGCTGTTGTATTTAATATTTTTTAATTTTTATATATTGTATTTTATTGTATTGCCCTGTACACCGCCCTGAGTCCTTCGGGAGAAGGGCGGTATAAAAATTAAATTAAATAAATAAAATAAATAAATTAAATACTGGAGGTGGACAATCAATGACTCTTATTAAAATAGCCTCCATGAAAGACTTATCTGTAAACATCAACGAAATGGAAGAATACATCCCACCACTTAACTACAAACTGATACTGGACACAATCCTGGCAATGACTGAGCAAATCAAAGACAAACTGCAAGATAAATCTGACAGCTTTAAGCTACGAAATCAAACTTTGACCTTAAATGATGAATTGACAATCCAAAAACAAACAGAAGAAGTGGAAACTAACACTAAAATAGGAGACTTTAAAGAACAACAAATACCATTTACAGAGAACTTTGAAGCCCAAACTTCAACCTCAACTATAAAACCTACAACTCAAAAAACAATAGTACCCGAAGAAAGCAACATCAAGAGGGAAGATATTAAAGGCCTTCAAATACAGTACGTTGAGAACCCAGCCAATCAAATGATAATCATAGCACCAGTTACTACTTCTTACCTAAGCCAGATGGAATCAGAAGAAGAAAAAGACCACACTGAACTAATGACAATTACATTACACCAAACATCGAAAATTGAGCTATTAAAGCAACACCTCAATGATTACAAAGGGGACACTTTCTTTGCAAAACTGATATTTGGATGGTCTCCCTGGATTCAAACAATGTGTGTAGGAAGAAGGGGAGACACATCTGAGAATCTAAAGGCACCAATATGGAAGCCTGATTGGCACAAAAAGAAGGCAAGAGTTAGATTTAAAAAATTAGACTTGTCTCTTTTTTGGGATTTGTAAGAATAGAGCTTAAAAAATTTCTTTTAATGGGCTAAGGGGAATCCTTAAAAAATATAAACTGATTTTATATTTAGGTTTTAGATTGTTAAGGGAAAACAAAATTAAGCTATCAGAACATAACTGAACTATATTATAGAATCTGGAATGATATAATAAAAGACATTATTTTAATAATTGATGAACTATTAAGATGACATACAGAATATATTTGTTGTAATGATATAGATATAAATTGATTTTATATTTAACTCTTAGGTGTATAAGGGAAAGGAAAGTTGGCTATTAGAATTGATTTATATTATAGAATTTGGAAAGATATAACAAAAGATATTTTTCTAATAATTGGTGAATTATTAAGATGACAAATAGAATTTACTTGTAAAAAATAAGAATGTATTGAAATGTACAATGTAAGTTCTGTAGACAGGATAATTACTTTTTATTGAAATAGGGAAATGTGGGTTACCCGAAAATTAAGTTTTCTTTTATATATCATAGGCTATTCTAGGATTGTTGTTGTTGTTGTTGTTGTTAGCTGCGAAGTCGACCCATCGCAACCCATCGCAACCCTATGGACAACGTTCCTCCAGGCCTTCCTGTCCTCTACCATCTTCTGGAGTCCATTTAAGCTCACGCCTACTGCTTCAGTGACTCCATCCAGCCACCTCATTCTCTGTACTCCCCTTCTTCTCTTGCCCTCAATCTTTCCCAGCATTAGGCTCTTCTCCAGTGAGTCCTTCCTTCTCATTAGGTGGCCAAAGTATTTGAGTTTTAGCTTCAGGATCTGGCCTTCTAAAGAGCAATCAGGGTTGATCTCCTCTAGAACTGACGGGTTTGATCGCCTTGCAGTCCAAGGGACTCGCAGGAGTCTTCTCCAGCACCATAGCGCAAAGGCCTCAATCCTTTGGCGCTCGGCCTTTCTTATGGTCCAACTTTCACTGCCATACATTGTAACTGGGAAGACCATAGCCTTGACTATATGCACTTTTGTTGACAGGGTGATGTCTCTGCTTTTTAGTGTGCTGTCTGGATTTGCCATGGCTTTCCTCCCGAGGAGCAGGCGTATTTTAATTTCTTGGCTACAGTCCCCATCTGCAGTGATCTTGGAGCCCAGGAAAATAAAATCTGTCACTACCTCCATTTCTTCCACATCTATTTGCCAGGAATTGAGAGGGCCAGATGCCATGATCTTGGTTTTCTTAATGTTAAGTTTCAACCCAACTTTTGCACTCTCCTTCTTCACCCGCAACAAGAGGCTCTTTAGTTCTTCTTCACTTTATGCCATTAGAGTGGTATCATCTGCATATCTTAGGTTGTTGATATTTCTTCTGGCAATCTTAATTCCAACTTTCGATTCATCTAGCCCTGCTTTTCTCATGATGTGCTCTGCATATAAGTTAAATAGGCAGGGCGACAGTATACAGCCGTGACGGACTCCTTTCCCAATTTTGAACCAATCAGTGGTTCCTTGTCCAGTTCTCACTGTTGCTTCTTGACCCACATATAGGTTTCTCAAGAGACAAATAAGATGGTCTGGTACTCCCATCTCTTTAAGAATTTGCCACAGTTTGTTATGATCCACACAATCAAAGGCTTTAGCATAGTCAATGAAGCAGAAGTAGATGTTTTTCTGGAACTCCCTAGCTTTCTCCATGATCCAGCGTATGTTGGCAATTTGATCTCTAGTTCCTCTGCCTCTTCAAAATCCTGCCTGTACTTCTGGTAGTTCTCGATCCACATACTGCTGGAGTCTAGCTTGTAGGATTTTAAGCATAACTTTACTAGCATGTGAAATGAGTGCAATAGTGCAATAGTTTGAACATTCTTTGGCACTGCCTTTCTTTGGAATTGGAATGTAAACTGATCTTTTCCAATCCTGTGGCCACTGTTGACTTTTCCAAATTTGCTGGCAAATTGAGTGTAGCACTTTTACTGCATCGTCTTTTAAGATTTAGAATAGCTCAGCTGGAATACTGTCACCTCCACTAGCTTTGTTGTTGCTCAGCTTTTCTAAAGCCCACTTCACTTCACATTCTAGGATGTCTGGCTCGAGGTCAGTGACCACCTCATTGCGATTATCAGGGACATTAAGCTCATTCTTGTATAGTTCTTCTGTGTACTTTTGCCACCTCTTCTTAATCTCTTCTGCCTCTTCTGCCTCTGTTAGGTCCTTTATCATGCCCATTTTTGCATGAAATGTTACCTTCATCTCACCAATTTTCTTAAAAACATCTCTGGTCCTCCCTATTCTATTGTTTTCTTCTATTTCTTTGCACTGTTCATTTAAGAAGGCATTCTTATCTCTTCTAGCTATTCTCTGGAATTCTGCATTCAGTTGGGCTTATCTATGTTTTTCTCCCTTGCCTTTCGCTTCCCTCCTTTCCTCAGCTATTTGCAAAGCTTCCTCAGAAAGCCATTTTGCTTTCTTGCATTTCTTTTTCTTTGGGATGATTTTGGTTGCTACCTGTTGTACAATGTCGCGAACCTCTGTCCATAGTTCTTCAGGCACTCTGTCTATCAGATCTAATTCCTTAAATCTATTTGTCACCTCTACTGTATATTCAACAGGGATATGATTTAATTCATACCTGACTGGCCTAGTGCTTTTCCCTACTTTCTTCATTTTAAGCCTAAACTTTGCAAGGAGAAGCTCATGGTCTGAGCCACAGTCAGCTCCTGGTCTTGTTTTTACTGACTGTATAGAGCTTCTCCATCTTTGGCTGCAGAGCATATAGTCAATCTGATTTCTGTGTTGACCGTCTGGTGATGTCCATGTGTAGAGCCGTCTCTTGGGTTGTTGGAAAAGAGTGTTTGCTATGACCATCGTATTCTCTTGACAAAATTCTATCAGCCTGTGCCCTGCTTCATTTTGTACTCCAAGGCCAAACTTGCCTGTTATTCCGGTTATCTTTTGGCTTCCTACTTTAGCATTCCAATCCCCCATGATGATAAGGACATAATTTTTTGGTGTTAGTTCTATAAGGTGCTGTAGGGCTTCATAGAACCGGTCAATTTCATCCTCTTCAGCACTGGTGGTTGGGGCATAGACTTGGACTACTGTGATATTGAATGGTTTGCCTTTGATTCGAACTGAGATCATTCTATCATTTTGAGGATTGTATCCCAGTATTGCTTTTCCTACTCTTTTGTTGACTATGAAGGCTACTCCATTTCTTCTGAGGGATTCTTGCCCACAGTACTATACCTGATGGTCATCTGAATTAAATTCACCCATTCCTGTCCATTGTAGTTCGCTGATACCTAAGATGTCGATGTTCAGTCTTGTCATCTCTTGTTTGACCACGTCCAGCTTTCCTTAATTCATGGATCTTACATTCCAGGTTCCTATGGAGAAAAAATCTTTACAGCATCGGACTTTCCTTTCACCACCAGGCACATCCACAGCTGAGCGTCCTTTTGGCTTTGGCCCAGTCGCTTCATTCTTTCTGGCGCTACTAGTACTAGCCCTCTGCTCTTCCCCAGTAGCATATTGGACGCCTTCCGACCTGAGGGGCTCATCTTCCAGTGTCATATCGTTTTGCCTTTTAGTACTGTCCATAGGGTTTTCATGGCAAAGATACTGGAGTGGGTTGCCATTTTCTTCTCCAGTGGATCACGTTTTGTCAGAACTCTCTGCTATGACCTTTCCGTCTTGGGTGGCCCTGCACGGCATAGCTCATAGCTTCATTGAATTACGCAAGCCCCTTCGCCATGACAAGGCAGTAATCCATGAAGGGGTTAGAAACAATAGTATTAGAAACAATACTCCAACATCAACCACAAAAAAAGAATGTAAAACAACAAATGGACTTAAACATAAACTTAACATCTTAGAAAAAGAAAAATTAGCACAACAGATAAGATGTATAAAACAGAACTTTTTCGAAAATGCAAACAAACCTGGTTGATGGCTTGCACACAAATTGGAAAAACAAAAGGAGAAAAGTTGGATTAGTAAATTACGAGATAACAAAGGGAGAATACACTATCAAGAAGAGGAGAAAAAAAATTATAGCACAGGAATTTTATGAGAAATGATATAAGGAAGATAGCCAGGAAAATGAGGAGAAAGCGTAGGAATGTTTCAAAAAAAGCAACACTACCAAAAGTTACAGAGGAAATTAAAAATATGTTGAATGAAGAAATTAGGATGTCAGAGGTGATAATGGCGATTAATAAACAAAAAAATAAAGCATCGGGTCCTGACGGCCTCCCGATAGAAATTTATAAGAAAGAACAAAACATTTTGGGACAACCTTTATTGGATGTGTTTAACGCAGTCCTGGATGAAGCAAAAACCCCAAGGTCATGGTCAGAGGCAAATATTGTCCTGATTCCAAAAGATAACACAGACCATACATCAATTCAAAACTATAGGCCAATATCTTTACTTAATTCTGACTATAAGATATTTACAACAATTATAGCTGAGCGATTAAAAAGGTTTTTAAATAATTTTATACATGTGGACCAGAATGGATTTCTAGCCAAAAGACAAACTAAGCACAACATTAGGATAATATTGGACACCCTAGAATATTACGAAATACATAGTGGACAACAAATGGCATTATTATTCCTAGATGCCCAGAAGGCCTTTGATAATGTTAAGTGGCCATTTATATATCAACAACTGGGTGAAACATTTATAAATATAATAAGGGCAATATATACTAATCAGGAAGCTAAAATAATAATAAATGGGGAAACAACCAGGAAATTTCAAATACAAAAAGGAACACGACAAGGATGTCCTTTATCCCCATTACTATTTATACTGACGCTAGAGGTCCTAACGAGGATAATTAGAAATGAACCGCATATAAAAGGATTAGAAATTTAAAAAGAAATTTTTAAACTTCAAGCATTTGCGGACGATTTGATCTTTATTATGGAGGATCCACAACAATCAGGACCGAAACTGTTGGACGAAATAGATAAATATGGAGAAGCCGCTGGACTGAAAATAAACAAGGGTAAAATTAAAATGATTGTTAAAAATATGATGAATAAACAGAAAGAAAACTTGGCTAGGATTATGGATATACAAATAGTTAAGAAGATAAAATATAGGTGAAACTCGAAAAATTAGAATATCGTGCAAAAGTTCATTTATTTCAGTAATGCAACTTAAAAGGGGAAACTAATATATGAGATAGACTCATTACATGCAAAGCAAGATAGTTCAAGCCGTGATTTGTCATAATTGTGATGATTATGGCTTACAGCTCATGAAAACCCCAAATCCACAATCTTAGAAAATTAGAATATTGTGAAAAGGTGCAATATTCTAGGCTCAAAGTGTCCCACTCTAATCAGCTAATTAAGCCATAACACCTGCAAAGGGTTCCTGAGCATTTAAATGGTCTCTCAGTCTGGTTCAGTAGGAATCACAATCATGGGGAAGACTGCTGACCTGACAGTTGTGCAGAAAACCATCATTGACACCCTCCATAAGGAGGGAAAGCCTGAAAAGGTAATTGCAAAAGAAGTTGGATGTTCCCAAAGTGCTGTATCAAAGCACATTAATAGAAAGTTATGTGGAAGGGAAAAGTGTGGAAGAAAAAGGTGCACAAGCAGCAGGGATGACCGCAGCCTGGAGAGGATTGTCAGGAAAAGGCCATTCAAAAGTGTTGAGGACTTTCACAAGGAGTGGACTGAGGCTGGAGTCAGTGCATCAAGAGCCACCACACACAGATGGATCCTGGACATGGGCTTCAAATGTCGTATTCCTCTTGTCAAGCTGCTCCTGAACAACAAACAACATCAGAAGCATCTTACCTGGTCTAAAAAAAAACAGACCTGGTCTGTTGCTCAGTGGTCCAAAGTCCTCTTTTCAGATGAGAGCAACTTTTGCATCTCATTTGGAAACCAAGGACCCAGAGTCTGGAGGAAGAATGGAGAGGCACACACTGCAAGATGCTTGAAGTCCAGTGTGAAGTTTCCACAGTCTGTGTTGATTTGGGGAGCCATGTCATCTGCTGGTGTTGGTCCACTGTGGTTCATTAAGTCCAGGGTCAACACAGCCGTCTACCAGGAGATTTTGGAGCACTTCATGCTTCCTTCCGCAGACAAGCTTTATGGGGATGCTGACTTCATTTTCCAGCAGGACTTGGCACCTGCCCACACTGCCAAAAGCACCAAAACCTGGTTCATTGACCATGGGATTACTGTGCTTGATTGGCCAGCAAACTTGCCTGACCTGAACCCCATAGAGAATCTATGGGGCATTGCCAAGAGAAAGATGAGAGACATGAGACCAAACAATGCAGAAGAGCTGAAGGCCGCTATTGAAGCATCCTGGTCTTCCATAACACCTCAGCAGTGCCACAGGCTGATAGCTTCCATGCCATGCCGCATTGAGGCAGTAATTGCTGCAAAAGGGGCCCAAACCAAGTACTGAGTACATATGCATGCTTATACTTTTCAGAGGTCCAATATTGTTCTATGTACACTCCTTGTTTTATTGATTGCATGTAATATTCTAATTTTCTGAGATTGTGGATTTGGGGTTTTCATGAGCTGTACGCCATAATCATCACAATTATGACAAATCACGGCTTGAACTATCTTGCTTTGCATGTAATGAGTCTATCTCATATATTAGTTTCCCCTTTTAAGTTGCATTACTAAAATAAATGAACTTTTGCACAATATTCTAATTTTTCGAGTTTCACCTGTATCTAGGAATTACTATTATGGCCAGATGCACTTTAATCAAAGAAGACAATTATGACAAAATAGTGAAACAAATAAAAGAAGACCTGGAAAGATGGGGAAACTTGAGCCTTTCATTGTTAGGGAGAATTGCTGTCATAAAAATGAATGTATTACCTAAAATCCTATTCCTCTTCCAAAATATTCCTATACAACTTGATCAAAAAATTTTTGGGAACCTGAACAAATTGACATTAAATTTTATATGGCAAGGGAAAAAACCAAGGATTAAAATGAAACATCTACAGGATGTTAAAGAAAATGGGAGTTTTGGACTACCAGAATGGGAAACATAGTACCAGTCTGGTTGTCCACCCTTGAAGCGATAGTCTACCCAAATTTGGTTAATTTGGAAAACAATACCACATACAAGGATATTACGAATGAAATGGGAGAATTGAAATCTAGACAGGAACTAGAACAACAAGGGACAAAATTGGAATGGTGGGCTTACCTACAGATACAAACATGATATGGGAAAGATAAGAAAGAGTGGGGGATAAATATTCAAGAAACTGCATTGGATAAAATTTTATTGGGGCCAGATGAGAAACAAATAAGGAAATTGTATAGTTTGCTATTGGGGTACAATATGTTTGAGGAACAAGTTAAAGAACCAATGCTGATATGGGCTAAAAATTTGGGACATGGCACAGATTTTGATATTTGGCAAACTCTCTGGGATAGAAATAAAAAAATAACGCTGGCCTCAGCTTATAAAGAAAATGTATATAAAATGTTTTACCGGTGGCATCTCCCCCCAGCACGATTAGCCAAAATGTACAAGACAATATCCCCTAGCTGTTGGAAGTGTTCCAAAGAATTAGGTACTTATTTTCATGTTTGGTGGTCCTGTAATAAGATGCAAAAGTATTGGCAAAGGATTCAGATATGGTTAGAAGAAATATCAGGACGGAGTGGAGATTATAGACCAGAATTTTTCCTACTAGGCATAATAACAGAGAAGCATACTAAAGAAGAGTTATATATAATGATACACATCATCACAGCAGCGAGAATGACATTCGCCCAGAAGTGGAAAAACAGTGAAATACCGGACGAGAGTGAAGTGATAAATAAAATTTGGGCATGCGCAGAAATGGACAAGATAACTTTGGAAATTAAAAATAAAGACCAGTCAGATTACTACAAAATTTGGAATAAGTTTTACTCATGGTGGGAACAGAAAGGAAGGTCACAACAGAAACACACAGGATGCTGATTTCACAAATTACTAGAATAAGGTGGTTGATAAGATTGAATATTCTATAACTGTATATAAATGATATGTACATAAAGTGTATATATGTATATAAAACACAAAAATGATGTAAGACAAGAAGGATTGTCAGACTGTTAACACCTTGTCCAAAGTTTCAAATAATAAAATTTGCTATATAAAAAAGTCATAGGTGCTTCATGACTGGAGGTTTTTAAGAAAAGACTGGACAGCCACCTGTTTGAAATGGTATAGGGTCTTCTGCTTGAGAAGGGGGCTGTATTAGAAGACCTCCAAGGTCCCTTCCAGATCCTATGGTCTCAGGAGAGGTGGCTGTGCAGGAAGAGATATCGGCATGGCCTCATCAGATCCCGGTTTGGAGGAGGAGCAGGAGGAGTTGGAACTGGGACCATCCGACGGTGATAGCACGTATCCCCTGTAATGTCTAGAGATTCCAGGGGCTGAGGACAATGCTGTCCCAGGCCCTTCTGGCATTGGGGGAAGTGGTCAATCAGATGTGGAGCTGCCTGTCTTCGCAACCTCAGGGGAGGATCAGCTGCAGATGGGCAGTGGTGATGAGACGCAACAGATCCCCTCTAATGCAAAACAGCTGCCTCACCCACCTGTTCTGAGGGCATGGAGTGGAGTGGAGGGAAGCTTAGAGGATGTCTGCAAGGCTGCTAGCAAGGAGGTCGCCCCACCCCTCCTCACAATGAACACCTGGCTTGGTCTGATTTAACCAGAGCCTGGGGGAGGGTGACTTCATTGGGAACAATTGTTTGCTTTGACATGCACTTCCTCCGCCTTTGTAAACTTTGCTTCTTTGACTTCGAATTGTGTGCCCTGTGGACTCCGAACCTTGTTTGTGGACTACGGACCTTGCCTTGTGGACTTTGAACCTTGGACTACAGACTACAGACTTCCTCCTTGCCTTGTGAATCGGCTCTGGGGACTATTAGATTTAGTTTGTGGGACTGGGTTGCACTGACTGTGGGTGGCTGCCTTCTGGAAAGTTTGGGGTGGAGCTTTACCGGCTGTTGTTGGTCCATTTCTCATGGGATAGCAGTGCAATAAAGGACTTTATTGAAGCCTGCATCTACCTGGCTGACCTGGGTCATAACCCATGAACTTTAAAAACCCTTTGTACATAGTACGCTGTTTGTTTGGCCGAAGTGCATGCAATACAGCGTGCATGCCCTCGTACCTCTTTGCTGGGATCACATAAAGCTGAGCAAAGAGTTTGGAAGCAATTGCAAAAGTGCCATCCACATACCAGGTGTCAGATGACTGCACAATGTACAAGAAAATCCTTCTGCCAAATATTAGGATCCTGTTAGATCCCTAAGAGGGACGCGGTGGCTCAGTGGGTTAAGACGCTGAGCTTGTCGATCAGAAGGTCGGCAGTTTGGCGGGTCGAATCCCGAGTGCCGCGTAGCAGAGTGAGCGCCTGCTACTCGTCCCAGCTTCTGCCAACCTAGCAGTTCGAAAGCATGTAAAAATGCAAGTAGAAAAATAGGGACCACTACGGTGGGAAGGTAACAGCGTTCCGTGCGCCTTTGGCGTCCAGTCATGCCGGCCACATGACCACGGAGACGTCCTCGGACAAGCGCTGGCTCTTCGGCTTTGAAACGGAGATGAGCACCGGCCCCTAGAGTCGGAAACGACTAGCACGCATGTGCGGGGGAACCTTTACCTTTACCTTTACCTTAGATCCCTCTCTGAAATCGCCAAGTAAGAATGGCTGTCCTATGCCCAGTGTTGGTGAATAGATCTTGTATTAATCGGGTAATACAAGGTCATCCAGGCTGACTGGTTCCGAAGGTGCTGCCTGTATTTGGTTTCGCCTCTGCTGGATAGTTTTTCACAACACTTAAGTTTCATGCATTGCAGCATAGACCGTTGGGATGTCCCTTCCACTGTCTCTTCAGCTCAGTGCTTCATCCCGGTCATGAATCTTGCCACTTCCACATTCGCTGCTGAAGGACAGTGGGAATGCTCATTGATCCATTTTATTACTTCTCCGCTTGTGGTGTGAATTCTGGCCTTGCATTTTCCATGCTGCTCACAGCAACAAAATGTAACGAACCAATCATCTTTGCTTAGCTTATCAAATACATAGAGGTATCCACCAGAAACAAACTTTTCTCTTCTCCAGCTTATAACAGTGACATCCATCTCACATGTAGCCATCGTCATCTCGCTTGCTTGATCACTACACTCAATGCCTGTTTCCATCATGTATGTAATATATATTATTCTAGTGCATGGGTGTCAAACTCGCCATGTCACATGATGTGTTGCGACGTATCACGTCTCTTTTTGCATTGCCAGCAATGGGGTGGGTGTGGCTTCAGTATGATGAAACCGGCCCATGGGCCGGCAGTTTGACACCCCTGTTCTAGTGGCATTAGAACATTAGAAATTAAAAGCCTTTGATTTGCCTCCCCCCTCCCATTTAGCAACCTCTGTCCCATGAATAAACAGACAATCCTAACACTTAGACTAGCACCTCCCTAGCTCCATCACACTTCTAGATAAGTGAAGACATCCGATCCCTTCATAATAATCCACACCTAGGAAGGATCTTCCTTTCTGGACTTAACACATTATCATGGCAATCACACTCAAAGCCTAGGGCAGGAACCTCAATCTGCATATCTAAACATCAAAGCCCACTTGTCATAACATATACCTGTAGTAGTACATCTCTAATGTTGTAGACTACCTTCAATCATTGTACATGGCTGAATGAATAAACTCTACTTCTAGCAGCTGCCCATTTGTGTTTATTGTGTATTCGTGACCCGGGTCAGAAAATCGGACCAAGTAAAAACTTCCAGCAGCCATTTTCCAATTACCATGTCCAGAAGTGTGTGTATGTCAGAACCCATATCTTTCTTGCTTTCCTGTGTCTCCGTCCTATTGTTTCCCTGACCCAAATTCCATTCTCTTCTCTCCCTGGGCTCTGCCATACTTGTGGAGGGGAGGGGGGAGTGATTGCGGGTTTATTGCCTTGGCTTCCTCTATTGCTACAATGTAACACTTTGCTTTCCTGCATTGTTTCTTTCTGAACTTTCTTCTCCCTAAACTGTCAGCTAGCAAAGGCAGGAGGAAGAAAGGAATGTAACCTCCGGCAACTGGCTTATCTCTGCGCTCTCAAGAGAAGGTGCGAAGAGCCACCTAAACATCACTGTTACAACCAGAGCTGGCCTGATGTTATCTCCCCTTTCCCATGATGGATTTAACACCTGGGGATTGGCCGATTTGAAACGACTGGACAAACTATGGGGTGGGATTTGCTTAGGGACACATTAACCTATCAATTCACGTGGGAAGACCTCAGATCCTGTCTATTATGCCTGCTATCAGCGTCTCCTAATAAAAGTTCCTTTTGGAAGAGTTTGCTTCCATGAGTTCTGCTTTCTTGGGATGAGGTAGTGAAGTGGGCCCTGACATTAGACAAGATCTGCAGTGATAGCCCAGAAGGAAGACCCTTACCGGGGGACTTGGCAAAATCCACTATGTCAGACACTGGTGCAGGGAAGGAAGAAGCTGCCACAAAGGGGGAGCCCTCCCTCCGGTCAGAATCTGCCATCTGTCGGACTCCGGGACATCCTACACCTCAGAGGAAGAAGTGGTGGAGACGCACAGCCACAAACCTCAGTGGTCGATGGGCATCAGGAAGAAAGACGAGTGGGAAAAGAAGTCGAGAAAAGTGACACTGAGATGAGGCAGCCATCAACCGGGGTGGAAGCAAGAGATGGAGAGGTCCCTTCACCTGAGCAAAGATGAAGGAGATAGCATGGAGCAGTCGAGCTGGATTTTGTAGAAAGCCATCAACCTAATGAAATCAACCCTTGGCTCCCTCAAGGATGAGAAACCCGAACCCGATGCACCATTACCTTAGGCTGCAGCAAGAGGGACACAAAGGGGGAGTCAAAAGCCAAGGTCCCAGGGACATCCGCTGGTACCACCGAAACTGCAGCTTTCGCTGCAACAGCCCCCACTCCCCACCGTGCTGCAGCTGCTTATTGAGATGGGAGACATCACAGACGGCATCGAAGACACTGATCCATCCAAAAATTTCCACCATTGGGTGTGAAGTTCCGAGGGGAATCGTGACACCTGGGATTGTTCCTAACCCAAGTCCTCAGCTATATGGAAGAATATGGCTGAGACATCCCAAACGACAAGGCCCGGATCCACATCATGCAGGCGGCCCTGGACGGAGTGGCAGCTGACTGGGTGGTGGACCTGCACAACTCCGACGCTCCGGAGCTCCAGAATTTCAACCAGTTCATATTCTCCCTTAGATGATGGTTCGAGGACCTGTTGGCAGACCAGAAGGCCTGCAAAAAAATTAAGACAGTGAAGCAAGGCAGACGCCCAGTGGCTGAATACACCCAGGAGTTCCAAGCCATCGCTAGCAAACTGAATTGGCCGGAAGATATCAGGCCCAGCCATTTCAAGGATGGCCTGAATTACGACCTCTACGATGCCTGCCTTCCCCGGGGAGACCCACACCGACTACATGATTGGTACGTCCTGGCAGAGGAAGCTGAGATCGACCTGCTCAACAGACATCACAAAGGGAAGCCGTGGAGCTGATCACCATCTGAGCCATCACGCAAGCCAGCGAAGTCACAACCCACTGCCAAGAAGCCCACCGGCTGCTTCAAGTGCAGAAAAGAGGGACATTGTGCCGCAGAATGCCGCTTGAAGAACCCCAAGGAGAAAACAGACTGGACCCCAGCCAGAAAATCGGGGAAATCACCAGCCAAACCATGAGAGCCACCCATGAAAGGCACTGAAGCTGTAGAGTTCCCCGCCCTCCGCCCAATGTGGGAAGGGAACTCCGGCCTACACTGCGGGAGCGTCCAACTCGTCAGATGACAACTCCGAGGACAAGCCCCTGGTAAGTGGACCCATCATGCCCCTCACCCGGACAGTGACTATACTAGCCCCCTCCATGCCCGAAGCTGTCAAGGTTAGAGCCCTAATAGACTCTGGCTGCACGCATTGCCTTATTAGTCCAACGCTGGTGGGAAATCTGGGCATTCCAGTGAGGAGGCTGAAGAAACCAATCTCGTTCAGTCAATTAGATGGGTCCATAGCAGGGGGAATGCCAGCCACCCTAGCCTCATTACCAATCCACCTTACCCTGGGGGACCATGAGGAGAATATAACCTTCATGGTAACCCCAGTCATGGAGTGCCCAATAATATTAGGGATAGCGTGGTTAGTGAAATGGAACCCCCGAGTGGACTGGAGGACAGCTGAACTCAGATTCCCAAAGAGAGATCAGTTGAACCTGCCATCCCAGGAAATGCCAGAAAACCATGCCACAGAAAAGGCAGTGGTGGGAGAAGAGAAAGCATTACCCAAGATACCTGAGGAGCACAGGGATCTTGCTGAAGTTTTCAGTGAGGAGAGGTTGGATGAGCTACCACCCCACCGACCCACAGACTGTGCAATAGAAATTAAGCCGGGAGCAAAGCTCCCAAAACCCAGATTGTACTCCATGAGCCCTGAGGAGCTATCGAAAATGCAAAAGTTCATAGATAAGAATATGGAGAGGGGATTCATCAAGCCAGCTTCTCCTAAAGTAGTGGCCCCAGTCCTATTCAGAGACAAAAAAGACAGCACCCTGCGCCTGTGTGTGGATTACCGCACTTTGAATGCAATAAGCGAAAGCAACCTGTACCCTCTCCCCCTCTGGAAGGACATGTTGTCCCACCTATTGAAGAGAAAATTTTTCACCAAACTGGACTTAAGGGAAGCTTATTACCACATTAGAATCAAAAATGGGAATGAGTGGAAAACCGTGTTCAACTGCTCTATGGGATAAAGTTTTGTCCGCAACTTTTTTTGTTGGGAATAATTACAGATGCTACAGTTGTGGACACTAAGTTGACGTTGAATTTAATTACGGCAGCAAGACTCTTAATAGGTCAGTATTGGAAGAAGGAGGAACTGCCGACTATAGAAGAATGGACTTTAAAGGTTTCTGACCTGTCAGAGATGGCAAAGATATCGGCTTATTTGAAAGATCATTCGCAAGAACGCTATATTATGGAGTGGAGAAAATGGATTGAGTATATCCAGAACAAATATGGGACTAAGAAGTTTCATGTAGCATTTGAATAAGTCTTCCTTTCTTTTTTCCTTTTTTTTTTTGGTTTTTTTAATATATTTTATATTATTAGTGTTTGTAGTTATCCTATATGAGCTAGAGAGTGATAGATTTTAGAGTTCATGGTTGTTAGCATATGGATGTTTATGATTGTTTTTTTTTGTTTTTTATACCTTGTACTTAGCTCTGGGAAGTCGGGGGGGAGGGGAGGGGGGGAGGGGCAAGGAGGGAGGGATAGGGGAGGGGTAGGGGGGATTGTTAAAGATAAAATGTATGATAAAACTTTTCAATAAAAAAAAAGAATATGGAGAGGGGATTCATCAAGCCAGCTTCTCCTAAAGTAGTGGCCCCAGTCCTATTCAGAGACAAAAAAGACAGCACCCTGCGCCTGTGTGTGGATTACCGCACTTTGAATGCAATAAGCGAAAGCAACCTGTACCCTCTCCCCCTCTGGAAGGACATGTTGTCCCACCTATTGAAGAGAAAATTTTTCACCAAACTGGACTTAAGGGAAGCTTATTACCACATTAGAATCAAAAATGGGAATGAGTGGAAAACCGTGTTCAACTGCCCTATGGGATGCTACCAATTTAAAGTCCTACTGTTTGGACTACAGGGAGCTCCCGCGGTTTTCATGCAGTTAATCAATGATGTTCTGAGGGAACACCTATATAAGGGGGTCCTAGTCTATCTAAAACTAGTTAGGCCCATTTTGAAAAAAACTACGAGCCGCTCACCTTTATGCCAAACCATCAAAATGTGAATTCCACAAGGAAAGAATAGATTATCTGGGCTACTGCATATCAACCGAGGGCATCAAGATGGAGCCCGGAAAAGTTTGAGCGGTACTGGAGTGGGCGCCACCCCGCACGAGAAAGCAATTACATGGGTTTCCTGGGGTTCGCCAACTTCTACTGTCAGTTCATCCCTTCCTTCGCCCAGATAGCTTTGCCCATCACGAAGTTATTAAAAACAAAAGGGGGCCCCCAACAAAACCTAGCCAACCATTAAATTGGACAATGGAATGCCAAGCTGCATTTGAGAGACTAAAAAGGCTTTTTTCAGCTGAGCTGGTTTTAAAACATCCTGATCCGGACAAGCCGTTCGTGATCCAAGCAGATGCCAGCGACATGGCGGTAGGGGCTGTGCTACTACAAGAAAATGACGAAGGGGCATTGCAACCCTGTCCATACACATCCAGAAAACTCTCTGACACGGAACAACGTTGGACGGTGTGGGAAAAGGAGGCATATGCTGTGAGGTGGGCACTCCTCACCTGGCAGCATTTTTTAGAAAGAAATAAAATACCAATCCAGGTCTGGACAGACCATAAGAACCTGGAAGCCCTCAAGGCACCCAGGAAACACCCCCAAACAAGCCCGGTGGTTCCAGAACTTCCACCGGTTTACATTCACTATCAAACACTTGCTGGGGGGGAAGAACTTCCTAGCGGATGCCCTGTCCTATATGACCCAATACAATAGCACCCGACCCACTATCTCCAAACCACTCATGCCTGAAATGCAAATGGCAGTGCAAGTAACCACCAGAGCTCAAGCGAAATTAAAACAGCCGCTGTTTAGCCCGATGAGGATTGAATTCAGGAAAGCTTTAGAAACCAATGATTGGTTTCAGAGTCACCACAACCTATGCACAATCACTGATGGCTTACCATGGGTAGGGGAGAAATTGTACATCCCGAAAACCCAAAGGATTACATTCATGCAACTCTGCCATGATACAAAGTCAGCGGGTCACTTTGGGTTCGTGAAAATGCTGCACCTAATCAAGAGACAATTTTGGTGGCCGTCTATGAAAGAAGACATTGAAAGCTATGTGGCCAGTTGTTCAACTTCCGCAGCAGCCAAGAGACTGCAAGGGAAATCGCCTGGACTACTGCAGCCAGTGGCGAGTCCCTTGGTACCATGGAAAGAAATCTCCATGTACTTCATAGTAGAGTTACCAGAGAGTAATGGAAACACAATTATCTGGGTGGTCATGGACCTATTCTCAAAACAAGTGCATTTCATCCCTTGTCAAAAAATCCCCACAGCCCGCGGCTCAGCTGTTTGTTTTTTCGCCCGAAACAGCGCCGATCAGCTGTTCGGGCGAAATTGAAGCCCCCTCCTCGGGAGAAGAGGAGGGGGTGAGGCCCCAGGTAGGGGTAGAGTTCTCCGGGGCCGCCTGAGCTTGGAGCTTGGGCGGCTGAAGGATTGAACTCCCCCGAAGCCTGGGTTGCTCCCAGCTGGCCGGCGTCTCTGCTCCGAACTTCTTGGAGCAGAGCCAGGCGTCTGCGAACCATCCCTGCCTGAAGAAAGGACTATGGTTTAAAGGAGCAGGCAGAGCGGTACAAGAGGAAAAGGTGAAGAGGATTATTTTACTATACTCTCGAGCTTGTTGGACTTTTTAAACTTTAAGTGAAAGTGCGTCATAATTGTGGACTAAAAGATGGCGGCGAAACCTCCCCCTAAAACTCTTCGGAGTGGTGGATCCTCGCCGGTGCAACAATCATCACTACAGGCGTTGCACCCTCCTGAAGCGCTGACATCGAAGGATTTGCGAGATGCTTTGGATAAACATGCCCAGGTACTTTTGGAATCAATTAATCAATCAATTGCTGATAAATTTGCACAGATGGAGGAGAAATTGGAGAAATTGGAGGAGAGAATGGAAGAGAGGGTGGAACAGAAGTTCAGCGTGATGAAGGTAGACATTTTGTCCTCAGTGCATAAAGTGGCGGAATGTGTGGAAGATTTAGATGAAAAAATGGATGATCTGGCTCAAAGGAATGCTATATTAGAAGTAAAAGCACGGGAGAATGAAAATGCAAGAGACAAAATGGAAAGGGAGTTAAGCCTTGCCCAATATTACCAGATGCAGTTTGCTGTCAGAATCAGAGGTTTAAAAGAGAATATTAAAGAAGATTTAAAGCAGCTGATCTCTGAGGCTCTCGAAGTGGTATTGAACCAGCCAGCATCTGAAATAAGAGCAGCTATGGATAAAGTGTTTCGGGTGAATTCATGGATTGCCAGACAGAGAAAGTTGCCTAGAGATGTGGTGGTTTATTTTGCAAAAAGAGAAATTAGAGATCAAGTTATACAAGCTGCCTATGATGCTAAAGTTGTGATTGCTGAACAAGAAGTCTTGGTTTTAAAAGAAATCCCTCCAAGGATTTTAAGGGGAAGGAAAGACTATACATTTCTCGTGCATGAGCTTAAGCAAAGAGATATAAGGTTCAGATGGGAGATTCCAGATGGGCTGATGGTGATGCATGAAGGTAAAAGGTATCGGCTGATTACTGTGAAGCAAGCGCGTGATTTCTACAATAATGTCTTAAAAGCAACCCCATTAACACTTCTGGAAGCTGTAAAGGGATCTGGAGAAGGAGAACATCAAGAGGATGAAACAGAGGAAAATGGTGCTGGAGGAGATCAAGCTACAATTTCTTTGGATGATCCTAGAGAGCAAAGAGTAACGCGTGCTGCTTTAAAACGAGCAAAGAAAATAAAAGAACAAGATCAGCAAAAGTCTTCAGATTCTTCACAACGTACTCATAGCCAAGCAGTGGGAAGAGCACGGCCTAAAGAAGTTAGTCCTATCAAAGCTGTGGTCCAAGAGCTTTTGGAGGATATGCATGGCAACTAGATTTTTAACCTGGAATGTTAATGGACTAAATTCACCGCAGAAGAGGAAGAAAGTTTTTCAATATTTAAAACAATTTAAGATAGATGTTATATGTCTGCAAGAAACGCATATTAGAGTTTTGGATCAAAAGCACTTACTGAACTCGAGGCTGGGTACGCAATTTGTTGCTTCTGCAGAGAATAAGAAAAATGGAGTGGTTGTTTATGTTAAAAGTGCCTTAACAGCAGACTTAATTGAAACAGATAAGTATGGAAGATATGTTATGATTGAGCTGTTGTTAGAAGGTAAAAAGACGCTTTTAGTTGGATTATATGCACCTAACCAACAACAAGCTGACTTTTTTAGCTTACTTCACACAAAGCTTACCCAGTTGGATTATAAATCTTTTATTTTTATGGGGGACTGGAATGGTGTTTTGGATGTGCAGTTGGATAAGGCTGGAGCTTTTAAGCGCATTCCAAGTCATGCTAGATTGCCTAAATCTTTTTTTGAATTGAAGGACGACCTGGAATTGCGAGATATTTGGCGTGAGAGACACTTGCAGGAGAAGGATTATACTTTTTATTCTGACAGACACCAATCTTTTTCGAGGATTGATTTTATTTTGTTGACTAATGATTTTTTTTTGAGAACTAAAAAGGTGAAGATTTATGCAAGAACTATCTCTGACCACAGTCCAGTTTGGTTGGAGATTGATAAG